>NC_056726.1:1672893365-1673143365 GCF_019279795.1 Protopterus annectens | reverse complement strand
TAATGATCATTGCTCTAATCATTACTCTGCAGGTATTATTACAACAACCTATGGCCTTGGGTTGGGCAATGGTATGTTTGTACACAGTGTATAATTACAGCCTTCGTATAGCTACTTTATACCTTTTCTTACCTGGCAGACCTGTAGAAGAGGTGATCTCTGTTACTACGACTTGACTGTTTCTACCCATATTCACATAGTCAGGGTTAAATATGTGCACTCATACTGTGTGTGTGTGTGTGTGTGTGTGTGTGTGTGTGTGTGTGTGTGTGTGTGTGTGTGTGTGTGTGCGCATGTGTGTGTGTGTGTGTGTGTGTGTGTGTGTGTGTGTGTGTGCATGTGTGTGTGTGTGTGTGTGTGTGCACTCCTGCCATACTCTGCCTTGATTTCTATCGGTCACCCTGTTTTTTGGCAGCAGGGACTAATAGCTGTGACAGCATGACACTTGAACATTTCTTGGGGGAGACTACTTGGTGTATCTACTTATCTTGCTGTCATTTGCAGTCTTGGGGTTGGACACAGTATAACTGCAGCCTTCTTATAGCTACTTTATACCTTTTCTTACTTGACAAACCTGTGGAAGAAATTTATATTAACACTACCTGACTGTTTCTACACATATTCACAAAATCCTAGGTGAAATTATGCATACAGCTTACTACCACTCCCGGGATACAGACTGTGCCTGTTTGTGCATAAAATACAACAAAAGTTTTTGCGTTTCATCAGAACAAGCTATTGAGAAACTGCTGTCTCTTTCTTGAATGTTTTCTCATTAATACTCTCTTGGTTGTACAATCTGACCTTGTAATTACAACATTCTTGTACATAATTCCTATACATACATTTTGACATAGCACAGTGTGGAAAACAGTGTTTAACACAACATTACTATTCAGATATCAGATATTGGTGCATGAAACATTTCATATCAGTTAATCTCATGTCTTACAAAGGCACTAACTTTGTCAGATGAACCTTGATTGTTTAATGCTTTTAGAGCTATAGTTGCTGTGCATAACCTGTACACATTCCAATTCATACAATCCCAAAGTAAACACAACCAGTCCAGGGTTTTGAATTTTATTGACAAGCAGTTACATTTTTATTTATATATAACCTATATGAGACTATTACCGTAGTATTGTCTGGTTTATTCAATACAAACCATACCCATTTTTAATACTGCAAGGTGACATTCTGCTCCTTTATATTTATTTGGTATGAATACTACAAGCTAGATTGTTACTCACCAGCTTTGCAACGCAGCCTTAGCAGCCTGCTTGCATGGGCTTCCTGGTTCACAGCCCTCTCAGCTGGAGCTGTAAAAAAGATAGAGAAACATTTATGCATACCTAGCCATCACATATACAGGCTGGACTTTGGTAAACAGTTATTGATATTAATACTGACACACACCTGGGACATCCCTATGCCGTGCATCTTGGACCCACTGGTCCAAGAGCTCTCTCTTCCTCCATTTTAAGTCAGCAAAATGGTGCTGTACCTGCTCACCAGTATGAGGGATGCCAGTGGCACTGGTGAGATCATGGGTGAGACTTTCCTAGGCCTCTGCTTTGTATTAGGAGCCATGGTACTGGTCCTGCAGTAGTCTCACATTATGTTTTTTTACAAGTAGTTCGTCCATGACCCTGGACTCCTGTATGCCTCAGCGCTGCACCCAGAAGTGCACACCCTCTCCAACACCAGCCATTGTGCCTACATTGGAGAACTACAGCCAGTTATGAGCTGTATTCCCACCTGCGAGGTTTAAATATGGCCAGTTTCCCACCCTTTGCCGTGATTCTATGGTTTTGAATATGCTAAGTTAACCTAAGTGCCAGGCAAACCCGCTTAGCTGGTATATGCATTGCTTAATGGGGTAGATGCTAAGCACTGCTTACCAGTGTGCAAATATGCTTAGCTATGCTAATTCTTGCTTAGAATGTACATTTAAGCAATGCATATACTGGCTAAGCATAACTGAGCACAAGTTAGCATTGTTCAGCTTTCCTTTTACAGACTATTAGTATTGTGGGGTTGATTCCTCATAAATGACATATTATAATATGTATATCTACCTTCCATAACATCCTCCTGTGTGCTTTCATTACAATACATTCTTTTGTGGTTATGCTGTATGGGACAGTTGTGTTTCTATGGGCATTTCACATCTGTACTACACTCACACCTCACATTTGGACCTGCTACACTTCCCTGGTTAACAAATATATATATATATTATTCAGTGCCTACTGATAACAAAATATATTTTTGTGCTTTTTTAACAGATAAGAATGAATGGGGACTTGAACCGCGAATACCTGCTTGCTAAGCAAAAGCGGCAAACACTACACTATTTCACTTTAAACTGCTTTGGTTGTATATTTCTATTTAGCTCATTGGGATGTGTTAACTAGGCTGAGCATAGATCCGTGACACGCACTCCCGCTTAGCTACGCTTAAACATTTTATTGTGGACAGAAAAAAAATACATATGTGTTTTATTTTTATTTAATGTAGGGGTTTGCACATTGCTTTCTGCTCCACTATCTGTGTATTGCTCTAATAAACTTAGAAAGCTGATAGCATAAATAGGTTTTGCATTAGTTAATGTTTTGGTCCCATGGAGTGAGGGAGGTACACATTTTACGAGGAACACACCAAAATATATGAGTCAACTATCTGTACACATTTCAAAGATAGTTGTGAGGTAAGGTCCATGGTCCACATACCTCTGAACTGTACAGATTTTTGCAGAATGTCCAGATTTTTGCTTAAATAATGACAAACATTTAAGTTTAAGACTCCCCATCCTTCAGAAAATTATGCTAATGCAAAACCTATTTTTCTATCAACTTTCTAAGTTTGTAAGATCAATATTTAAAATCTGTCCCTATTTGTCCCCCCATCATTTTAGGCTTTGTCCAGATTTTTTTGCACTAAGAGGTTGAGAGGCATGTCCACAGACACTAACAGGCGTCCGCCGACACTTTTGCTGCTTTTGTATTACTGTACGGCAACTCTGGGGTGCAGGGAGCATGTATATTGTAAGAGCACTGCTCTCGGTAACACCCCCTGTGCTCATATACAGACCCGTGACTGTGTAGGAATACAGCAGTGTGCCTTTGTGCATATGCAAGGTACGTTGCTGTTCTATACGGACATGGGATGCTCCGTGTAAGACTAACTCTATTCTTACATGGAGCGTTGCTGAATCCGGGGGTATGTCTACTGAAACATTTTATAAACAAGTTCCTTATACAACTTTTCATTCTTGGCAAAACAACAACATTTCTGTTCCTTTATTGATAAGATTCTTTATGAATACACACTCAGACTCACTTGAGACATACAATGATTTTTCTTTATAGTAAGAGTTGGTAAAGGATATATATATCTCTTTGCCTTCTCACAACTTCAGTGTACAATTATGTGGCAGATACATAGGAAAACAGAGAAAGAAAACAAAGCACACAGATATACAGCTTAGCATTTTAAATCATATATGCAGTTGAAACTTGTTTTGACCATTATGTTTTACTCATTCCTGTAATGTGTATCTAATAATGACTTAGCCCTTAAAATTCAGTTCATAATTATAAAACTGTCACATAACCAAACTAAGCTTGGCTACACCTTGAAACTGGGTAATACAACTTTTTGGCAAATCTAAGAGTAGTGAGTTAATCATATCTAATTAGGTAAACCTGTGCCTTCTTTTGTGTTTGCTATATGAATCATGATCTCTGCCTCTGTTTCTATGTTCCTAGGTTCATATTAAGCTAACTGCCTTTGCACGCTATTTTAAGCATAGCCACTTCTCCCATGTGAGAATCAAACCCTGCACCATCTGTTTGTAAGGCAAACCCCTTAACCATTATGCCATCTTCCAACCCTCTGTCTCTCTGTCCCCCCATTTACCCACTTCTGGTTCATTGCATTTTTTTTTTAGATTTTGATTAGTTGCACTCTTGTATCTGTAAAATACTATATAGAAATGAATCATCATAAAATTAACTTTATATTTCCTGTCTTCCTAGGAATGCAGGCTGAGTCCTTCTCATGAATTCTGTTTTTTTTTTCACAAATCCTCCAATATTTAGACACTGTTCTCAGAAACTCAGCTACTCCATTTAAATCTTTCAGAAGTGTAGACTGGAAATAATGTTAACTTTCTGAATTTTATTTAATCCCAGTACAAGCTATGTTAATCCATGTACAATTTATTTTATGTATTTTGGCAAGAGAAAAGAGAAAATGGATAGGGTATTAACCTATGCAAGTTAATCTTCTTACTACAAGTGAGGCTGTAGGTGGGCATTTTACACAATGCAAGAATTTTATCACCAATTAGAAAGGACCAAAGTAGTGGAATAATGTGTGGGCAGATGAAACACCCTATTTAAAAAAGGTTTATTTTTGCTAGACACATCAGTTTTCTCAAAGAAAAAGGATTAACAGAGCTTTACAATATGGCTGTGGAGACAGGACTGAAGCAGAACACACAGATGTTACTGTAATTAGACACTGCAAGAACATTACAACAAAAAAGTCAGCTGTTATGTTGTATAGTTAACATTTTTCGTTATTTAAATAATAATGCCAATAGCATGTTGCTGTTGCAATACTCTAAGGGCAGGTTTACTCTTCCTAGGTATTTGATAAATACATTTAATCAGAATAAATCATACATTAAAGCTAGAGTTTAGAACTGCAGCTGTATTAAAAAATACCCATTGTGTTGCATTATTAAAACCTTTCAATAACATGCTTAGTTTGACTGAGCAAGACTTTATACTCATTCAGCTTTTTCCTTTGAAACATGGACAAAACAGCGCACTGTACTCTGTACAGCTTGAAAAGTTATGCCCCAAAATGGTAAATATTAAAATATGATATGTTTTGCTTTCATGAGAGCAAGTGCTTTATTTATCATGATATCATGATATTGACACATTCAATATAATAATTCAGAAGTAACAGTTATGTATAGTTTAGTTTCTCTTTTCCTTTTTTCCCTTTTTTATTTTTGTTTTCCCTTTAGTGGACCATCAGGAGCTGCAAGTTGCTCTCCTCAGTCACTGAGCCTACTGGATCATGGTACCGTCCACTAGGCTCAGCATAACCCATGTCCAGGACTGATTAAGAAACCAGGGGTACTGGTGCAGCATCATACTGCTGCTGGGGAGTGTGGTCTAACCCCCACCTCCTCCTGGCAGCCTTGCCAGCTCTGCAATCACTCCTCTGGGCATATGCATGAGTGCTTCCACACATGAGGAACCTCCTGATTTAGTAGCTCATGACTTACACAGCTTTGAGCTTCCCAGCCTCATACACTATTTAGCCTGCCAGACACAAACACTGCTTGCTGCAGTAAACCTAGGCTGCCTGCCCCCCCCCCCCAAGATGAATGAGCCAGTATCAGAAGCTCACTCACATCCTCCACCTATGTCCACTCCACAACAGTACTGCTAATTGAATATAGGTATTAAGGTCTATATCCCTCTGTGTCACAGGGTCATTTCAGTTTAATGTTTGCTTTGTTAAATTACTAGGAGATATGTGCCATTCCAAAGTATATTTGCACTCTGGAAAGAAGAGCCTTTAGTTTCAGAAAAGCTTGGTATGATGAGGAGGCTTTATGTCAGAAGGTTTTCATGTAGCACTAACCCTTTCACAGATTAATCTACTGCTGCGGTTTTCCCATCACAGAGGCCTCATCATGGAGAGATGTCTATTAGGCAAACCTGCGTGCTAATGTGGCAGTCCAGTCAAGTGGCTAAGGCAAATTAATTATGTGCAGCTCCCTAAACTTGTCGCCACTCCTTAATTTTCTTGGCTGAGTAATTTTGAAGTACTTGGCAAGTAAAAATTTTCCTCTAGGAGGAAAACGTGAACAACAGCTATCCCCCATTTACACCTATGGGAGTACTTGTTGTGCTGGTAAAATCCAGTAAAGTGATGGGACTTTGTGGTTGTCAGTGTGTATGTATCTGTGTGTGCATATGGGGGGGGGCATGCCTGTAAGGGCAGGAAAGACATCGTGAATAGTGTGTGTGTGTGTGTGTGTGTGTGTGTGTGTGTGTGTGTGTGTGTGTGTGTGTGTGTGTGTGTGTGTGTGTGCGTGTGTGTCTGTGTTTGAGATTAATGGGGTACCTTTGCTAACTTGATGCAATAGCTGCTAGAGAGAACACTATTGGGGTGAGGTCTGTGAGAACAGTGTTTGATTCATAGACATGCTACTGAGGCTAATGAGGTCTCTCTCATTTTGGCTATACCATGTCTCAGAATATTTTATTTTATTTATTTTATTGACATTTGCTTACTGGAAAAGTCTAACAGGGTAGGAGCCCATTTTTCCTGGAGATTAGGGAAGAAACACTCCAAAGTATTCCAAAACATTTTAAGAATGATAATTTTACAGTCTTTAAAGATAATACAAAAAACAACTACAGTTTAAATAATTATAGCAAACTAGACATAATATGAAAACATTGATTAAGAACAGATACAAATTATATGATAATCTAATAGAGACACTTTATCCAGTTTATAGTGAAATTATAGATAAATTAGTATAATATAAATGTGAAAATCAATATGAAGTGATTATTGTATATTTAGAGAGAAAGCCATTGGAGAGAAACTGATAGAATTAAGGAAGTGAGTGTAGAATGGAGTGTAAGGAGATGTAAGGTTGAATAAGAATGTATCTCCTTCATGGTAACTGACTAACCTACATTGTACAATTGGTGTATTAATGCAGCATTGACCGTGATGACCATGATGAATATCGTTATTAATCTTAGTCATAAAATACCAGATTTGGAGGCAGAATTGAGGGCAATGTGGAAGAAGGATACCCACTCAGCTCTGATAGTAGTAGAAGCAATGGGCCTTATAAAAAATAATTTACAATCATATGTTACTGATACATGTAATGCCATATGAATTGCAGAAGGAGTCACTACTGGGCACATTGCTGGTGCTGCAAAGAGCACTTCTGGCTAACATCAAAGATTGAACCAATACTAATTTCATGAACTTTACTCATGTTTGACTTATCCATTCCTGACATGGTATTACAAACCCAAAAGACTTGGAGAAATTAAAAGAGTGATAAATTAGCATGGGCAGAAAGAAATTATATTAATCCCAGGACAGATTATTTGTTAGAAAATAAATATTTTAATGAGTATATGAACTTACAGAAAAAAGATTAAATTAGCCCTAGGGGAGAAGCTATGGATGATCGAGCCTGACAGATGCAGCTGCATAGCTATGTAGGTTTGATTAAGGGATCACAATAAAGTATTAATTAGTTGAGAGGCAGGAGAGCTTTGTACACACATTCCCCATAGCTTGTCAATATTGTTACAAGCTGTCAATCATGTTTGTTTACTGACGAAAATAAGGAGAATGGAATCCAGATAAGAAAGGCTTTAGACAAGCTCAATGACCTGTCAGGAAATATAGGTTAGTTGGGTTCCATATATGGTTGAGCTGGACAAACTATAGGTAATTGTTGGATTACATCAGGAATAATGGATGGTTAGGGGAATATCAATAGCCAGCAGGACAAGATTCACCATTTGTAGCAGGCAGGAATAGGGTTTCAGTGCAAGAGTGATGATGCTGAAAACTGAAGCCACCAATGAAATATATGGCTAGTAAGCATGGAAGACACAGCTAAGTCTGAGAACTCGTTAAGGTTTGTGGAAAATTGGTTGAGAGTCTGCTGGAAAGCCAAAAAATTTAGACATGCAGGCTGTTAGAACACAGAAAAGTCATTGTGGAACACAAAGAGGAGGAAGGCTGAGAAAACCTCCTTGCCAGTTGTCAAAGACACCAAATGAATTTACAGCTACAACAGTTGCTACTCAAAGCAAAGGATGGCAAATGGGAGGAAGAGATATCAGTACAAGGACTTTTAAGTGGAGCTTTATATGAGAGGAATTTTGACATTATATCATAGTGCACATTCATCAACAAATGCTGCAGAAGACAATATCTAAAGTGCATTTTGTCAAAAGTGCTATAACTCAAAAATACAGTATTAGGCATGCTGCCCTTGTAGGCCATTTTAAGTCAATCCAATTTCCCTTTAAAATGTGAGAATCAAACCCCATACCTTGCACCTGTGAAGTAAATGCCTTGACCATTTTACCAATCCTAACCCAACACTGATAATTAGAACAATATCCCAATAGGATGAAGGTAGGATCAGTATGCATGTTACCATTGCTGTTCAGCCATCAATAAGTAACATGGGAAAGGTGTTGAATGCATATAATGTGCCAGGGAACCTTTGCATGTGCATACCACAAGTCAGTCACAATGAGCAAAGGAAATGCTGGTAGTAGAAGGATATTTATATAATTTAGAGAATTTGTCAGCAACAAAAAAGTTCTTGGTTTGCAAATTAAAGTTCTCACTTAAGCATAAGGGATGTGCAGTTACTACACCATCTGTGACAGGAGAGATATTAAGCAAATCTTTGAGGCATCAGCATATGTACAGTATAGTTGAAATCATGCATGACAAAGTTGCAGTGCACCTTTGACTGAAAGCAGTGCAGTATTGAGATCCCCCTGTATTGTAATGAAACACTGAATCTTTAACCCCTCTCTCCGCAAGTAAACAAGTTTCTGGTATAAGGAACTGGTGAGAGAAAAACAATATTATGGCTGTCACAGAATGTTGATATGCAGGTAGGAAATTATGACATTAAAGTGTAACATGCATTAACCAAACAGCAACAGATGCCACGTCCCTTAAATATTCTATAATTCTTAAAGCAATACAAATTACGCCTCAAGAAGCATCAGTCATAACTTTACTTAAAACATACCCTGCCTTAAACCATGTGCTCCAGGTGTTAAATACAGAGGTTTAGTTTCTGAAAGATCTCTCCAAATAAGGCACTGCATATGCTGAATAAGGCATTTTGTAGCCAAGGATAAGCTGGCTTCAATGGATATAGAAACCATAACATCATCTACTACAAAACTCCTTAGAGTGGCATTTCAGTATCCTGCAGATTTGCCCTTCTCTTGAGATACATATCATGTGCAGGAGGCAGTGGGATCTTGGGATTGCCCTCTCATCTATCTATCTATCTATATGCAATATTTTATAACTTTGTATCTCTTTGTATGCAAGACACTGTAGTTACTGGGTGTAGTGATTTCAAAGATCAATGCTACTTTTGTCCTCTTTTCATGGACCACTATATCTGGTTTTCTCACATCTATCTTTTGATCTGTTGGTGATCCCATGTGGTATAGACTTCATCATTTTCTATGATGCTTTGTGACTCATGTTTCCAGTGTTTTTCAGCTATTTCAATATTGTAATGTTTGAACCATCCCCAGTACAACAGTCTTGCCGCATTATTATGCCTTTCAGTATACACTCCTGCTGCCTTTAGTATGTCCAAACCAGCAACAAGGTGTGTAACTGTTTCCAGTTCTGTTTTACAAAACCTACATTTGTCTGTTTCTCCCACATGTTCAATGGACTTTGTAAACCAACGTGTATGCAGTCCACTATCTTGGGCTTCCAATATTAACCTTTCATCCTTTGGTTTGAATTCATATCTCCTGTGGCACCCTGTATGGCTGCGGCTGTGTCAGCTCATTCAATAGATACATATATTTTATGTGTTTATTTATTTATTTTATTTTATATTTGTTGACTGGGAAAGTCTGACTGGATGCATGTCCATTTTCAGTGGAGACCCAGGGATAAAAGCTCCACAGTTAAATTCAAGAAAATTATAAGATGCATACAGAAGCATTCAAATTTGCATATATAGTAGCAGACTTAACACTGACAAGTAACATATTATTCAAGCTTATTTCAGATTAGCATAGCAAGTACTAAACTTAACATAGACCAATATTTTGTCTTCTTTTGCACAGAAAATCTCAGAAAAATTAGTTTCTGCACTTCCAGTTGAAGGCACAACAATTTATAGTAGAAAAAATTACTAGAAATTAAACAGTCAACATCTACACGTTGCTGGTTGGATGCCTTGAAGTCTGCAGAGTATCTGGGGCCTACTACTTGCACAGAGCTACAACAGCTGGGTATTTTAACTCTTCACACTCTAAAGTGCTAGAAACTGGTAGAACAGGTATCTGGAATATGGTGGACAAGAAAAAAGTGAAAAGGATGTCAGAGAACAAGGAAAAGAGGTTGCAGAGCATGTATTGAAGTAAAGTTAAAAACAACCCCCTACCAACTATAATGCTAGCTAATATAAGATCACTGGATAGCAAGATGGACTATTTGAGACTGGAACACTGCAACAAGAAAACGTTGAGAAATACTTTTCTGATTACTGAGATGTGGCTGCATAACAGGATAAATGACAATGCAATAAACTTAAAGAATTGTATGCTGCTTTGTGCACACAGAAAACAAACACTGTGTGGAAAGGCCAGAGGAGGTGGAGTCTGCATCTATGTTAACAAAAGATGGTGTGGCAACTGTGAAATCATAATATCACACTGCTGTGAGAACTTAGAGTTCCTGTTCATTAATTGTAGACCATTTTACTTGCCCAGTGAGCCGAATGGGGTAATTGTAACAGTGGTGTATATCACACCTAGTGGTAATACCACTGAGGCTCTAAATAAACTGTGCAATCCCATGGGTGAGCTGCAGAGCAAATATCCTGACTTTGTACATGTGGCAGTTGGTGACTTTAATAAAGCAGATCTGAAAGAAGTACTCCCACACTACCATCCTTATGTGGATGTTCCTGCAAGGGGAGATAATATCCTGGACAAGGTGTACATAAACTTAAAGAAAGCTTATAAGGCAGAGCAACTTCCACAAACTCTGACCATTACACCCTCTTGCTATCGCCAGCTTACAAACCTGCACTGGATAGAGAGAAACCGACAAAGATACAAATCAGGGTATGGCCCAAGGGGGCTATTGAGGCCCTCCAAGACAGCTTTGAAAGAACCAACTGGGATATGTTCAAGGAGGCAGACACAGTGAATCAGCATCTGAACATTGATGAATACACTGAGGTAGTGATGGCATACATTTCAAACTGGGTTGAGGGAGTAACAAATACCAACAGTAAAACTATTAAAGCTAACCAGAAGCCATGGCTCACCCCTAAGGTATTTGAGCTTCTGAAGGAGAGAAACACAGCTTACAGGGCTAAGGACAAAGCAGCCCTAAGTGTAGCAAGAGGTAATCTGAGGAGGGGTATAAAGGAAGCTAACGGGGAGCATCCAGAGAGGTACAGAGCCACTTTGAATCATGAAGAATGCAAGGAGACTATGGCAAGGCATACAGGACATCACTGACTACAAAATCAGGTCAGCACAGTGTGAGGACAGCATTGATTTCCTGGACAGTTTGAACATCTTCTTTGGTATATTTGAGGAAAGAGACAACGGGTTGGCACTAAAGCTACCCACTGATGAGAAGGATGCAGTACTCAGCCTCAGAACAGAGGAGGTAAGATATGAGCTAAGAAGAGTGAACAACAGGAAGGCTGCTGGCCCAGAGAACATACTGGGCAAGGTGTTAAAAGGCTGTGCTGATCAAGTATGCACTGTGCTCAGGAAAATATTTAACACCTCTCTTGCCATGTCAAAATAACCCTCATGCTTCAAGGAAACTAACGTCATCCCATTACCTAGGAGAACCACTCCCTTCTGCTCTAACAACTACAGACCAGTCGCTCTGACAGCCACTGGTATAACTAACTGTGATTCTGAAAGGGTTGTTTATCTTGCTGTGTGTGACTCTTGCATGTTTTTTTATATTGGTAAGACTGTCAATTCCCTTAACAATTTACCAGCATGACTACCGTATCAGGAAAAATGACAACAAAAGTGCCCCGGCTAGACACGCTGGGCTGTGTGCTAGTTTTAGACAATTTAAATTTTTGGTTTTTGAGCAAGTCAAGATTGGTATTTTTTCTGGTGACTGGCAGAATTTTTTACTGCAGAGGGAAATGATTTGGCAGTTACTCTTCGATGCCTGTAGTTTCTCGGGTTTGAATGACACTATTTCTATTTCCAGTGAGCTCAAAAGAAAAGCTAATATTCATTAAAACTACATTTTATTATTATGATATTTTACATTTTGCATTTTATTTTTTATTTTGTATTTTTCTTAACTGCATTTTCTTAAAATGTTGCATCAGTAGTTTTGTGGATGCTTTCTCTTTAATTTGAGGAGGGGTTTAGCACTTGTTTGACGCCTTTTTATACATAAAAGGATTTCCTGTTTACTGTTCTTGGTTCTGATGATGTCACTTTGTGATGAAAGTGCTTAACCAACAGTTTTTTTATTGTGCTACAGTGAATAAAGTGTTTTGGATTGCTCTCTGGACTATTCCACATTCATTTTTTGTTATTTTGCTTACAGTTTATGTTCTTTACCTTTTCCTGCATTTTTTGGTATATCCATTGTTATGAAATGTGCTGAGCAGCTGATCTAAAAGCATTTTTTATCATGCCTACCTCCTGATTTTGATGCTCTGCAATTTGCACACAGTACTAACAGATCCTCAGCTAATGCCATATCAGTAGCACTACACATCTCCCTTGAGCATTTAGAGGGCAAAGACAACTATGTGAGGATGCTGTTCGTAGACTTCAGCTTTGCATTTAATATAGTGGTACCAATGCAGCTGATAGAAAAACTGGCACATTTAGAAATCTGTAACTGGATCCTGGACTTCCTGACTGAGGGACAACAGAGGGTGTATTCAGGAAAGAACACATGAAAGTGCATCACAATTAACACCAGGGTTCCACATGTATGTGCTCTCAACCCACTGTAATTCACCATCCTGGCCCACGACTGCTATGCTAAGCACAAGTACAACCTTATCATTGAGTTTGCTGATGACACCACAGTCATGGGGCTCATCACAAAGGAAGATGAAAGGGCATACAGAGAGGAGGTGGCATCTCTGATCAGTTGGTGTGAAGGGAACAACCTTGACCTGAATGTAAGCAAAACCAAAGAGATTATGATCGACTTCAGGAAAAGAAGAATAAACCACCCAGTGCTCAGGATCAATGGTGAAAGTGTGGAGAGGGTTAAGAGTAATAAATTCATGGGTGTACACATATCAGAGGATCTCTTATGGTCAGGAAACACCAGCCAACTGGTCAAGAAAGCACACCGGTGCCTCCACTTTTTAAGAAGGCTGAAAAAAGCTAAGCTTCCTCCTCATATTCTCTCCACCTTCTAAAGCGGCGCAATAGAGAGCATTCTCACTTGCAGCTTCACAGTATGGTTTACAAGCTGCACAGTTACAGAAAGGAACGTGCTACAAAGAATTGTGAGGGTTGCAGATAAGGTAACAAGTTCCAGTCTTCCACTGAAACAACATCTTTATTCTGCAAGAAGCATCACAAAGGCCATCAAAATAATACAGGACAGCACTCATCCTGTGCATGGACTGTTTAAGCATCTGGCATCAGGCAGGAGTTATCGCAGCATCTGCTGAAGGATAACAAGGTTCAGTAACAGTTTCTACCCTACAGTGATTAGACTAATGAACTCAGGCACTAGTCACAGGGATCTGGTCACATAATAAGTCAATTTTTATTTAATTGTGCAATATATACTTACATATATTCCAAATAAGTGCAATATTTATTTATTATATCAAGAGTCTGTATTATTTAACTCACTCATGCAATATTAGGTAAATAATCTAGGCATTTCAATCTGTAGTGTGCTTTGTATTACTTTTAATAGGGTAGTAAATTTAACTCAGGGTAGGGTATTCTTTTCGAATATGAACGTTGGCAAATGTCTCTGTCCTTTCTGGTGTGTATTGGGAGTAGTATTGTATTTGTTAGTTATATTTATTCCTCTACTTGTATGTGTTGTTTCACTTTCCTTTGTAATCTCAAGAATTGAGCTGATGCATGAAATTTCAATTAGTCTACATATGTGTAGTTCTAAATGACAATAACGTTTACTTTGACTTTGATTTAACCATTCCTGCATTTGATCCTAATTAACATGAGATGGTTCCAGGAGTTTTCTATACTTGAAACTATATTTATGCATTATCCACATTTCTTGCCTTCTCATCTGATCCTTCAACTTATATTCTTTCTTTTGTTTTTTGGCACATTCAGTTGTGGCCTGATTTTTATCTACTCCTGGTTTGATTTCCATTCCCGCTTGACACCTTCAATATTCTGATATGCTTCTGCTAGTCTAAGAAGGGAAGTCATTTTAAATTAATTTTCCTCATGTTACAAAACTTTCACTGTGTTGGGTCTTGTGAGGTCTCCAGATATGCACGCAGTCCTACGATTGCAGATCTATACACGTAATCAATTTCAAGGAGGCCCATACCTACTTTGGAATGGGGAATATATAATGTAAGTATGCACTGATTTTTATAAATCATTTCATGAGCATAAAGCATCCTTCTTGTTTTCCTGCGTAATCTATCCAACACCTTTTAGGGTCAATCAATCACTCCAAAAACTATAAGTTAGGACAGGAAGAACAAACTGGTTTTAGCTTGAACTTTGTTCCTAGATGTCATCGCTGCTTTCAGGATTAATTAAAGTCTTCTAAAATATTCCTTATTGAGATTGACATTTGTCCTTGTTTTATTGTTGATCCTTCATCAATTCCCAAATATTTATACACTCCCTCTTACTCAAGTTCTATTATATCACTTTCTTGTCCAAAACTGAAGTTTTCTTGGTGCTGCAGCTTTCCTGCTTTAAATGTTGTTTTGCACATTTATTAAGAACAAATAACATTCTAATATCATCTGAAAAAGTTTTGACTACTTGCAGTTGTGCTTTCAGTTCCTCATCTGATGAGCTATACAGTTTTAAATCATCAACAAATAGAACATGAGAAGTCTTTACATTTTTTGGCTTTCTGGGAGACAAATTATAGCCATGACCCAATATAGGTTGTAGTGTGTAGCATTGAAAACAGCATGCAGTGCAGGTATATGTCATGTGGTGGTGAACTTCTGTGGGACTGAACCAGTGAGGCCTGCTACAGCTATACGGCCTGAGGACAGCATAATGCATTCTGCACAACAGTGTGCAATATCATTACAGAATGGTATGTCTCACAACTGTTTCAAAAGTGATATTCCCACCATGAAAGGTGGGCAGTCTATGTGTCTACATGTGCATGTATATGTACAGCAATGGATGTTTAGAAGTGTGTGTGTATATATATATATATATATTATATATACATAATCTATATATATATATATATCTACATATATATATATATATATATATATCTACATAGATAGAGAGGTATGTATAGATAGAGATATATAGATAGATAGAATATGTATATACATATAGATATAATAGATACATACATATATAGATATATATGTAGATACATACATATATACAGATAGATATGAATGTCTATAGATATGTATATATATATATATATATATATATATATATATATATATATATATACATATATGTAGATATGTATATACACAGACAGACATGTATATATATATATATATATATATATATATATATACATATATATATATATATATATATATATATATATATATATATATATATATATATATATATATATATATATATATATATATATATATATATATATATATATATATCACAAGAGAGTGAGAGAGGGGGACATGGGGGCAGATGTACTGCAACAGGTGCCTGATGACCAAGGCACGGACTGAACACCAGTGTTGATACTGCAGTACCATACCCCATTCCAAAACATGTTACCCACTAACTACCACATAGGTGGTTGCCTGCCTACCACTGGAGGCGTCAGAAGGGAACATGGGACACAGGTATAAAATAGCCTCCCCTTTGATATCCACAGTGGCACACTAGTCTTGTAATCCCTGTACATGGTATGTGTCATCACAAAAGGTGTGTCAGCTAGGGAAATGTAAGTCAGTGCGTCCCTCTACACCTCACAATGTCCTATGCAGTATCTACCTCCCATGAGAACTACAGCAAGTGGAAAGGCCACAGACATACCTAACAAAGACTGATAATGCCCTCAAACACATTCCCTATGCAGACTAACTCACAAAACCACAGCTAAAGTGCCTTGCATACTTCCTACACAGAGGTTACCACTGCTGGACATACAGAGTTATGTCACACCCATACCAGTCGGCCAACCACCATGGCAACACCTTACAATCCGTCCAGCCTACATGACCTAGGGCCCTAATGCTTGTCACCGCACTAAACAGCACATGCTGGAGGTACAGGTTTCTATACACAAATATGCCATACCCTGGACTAAACCACCCAGCATTAACAAACAAGGCTCCTTATTAGTAGATGTCATACATACCTCTGATGAATGTTATGGAGATAGGTAATATGCCCTGTGAGTCACCTCTGTGTAACCATTTCACAGGAGCAAGTAAAATCACATTACATGTGTCCCAAAGGGCAGGGTAGCATATGGCTAGGCTGCCCTAGGCCCAGGGCCAATAGCATAGTACCTACCTATGACACAATGCACACACACATGTACTCAGTGCAATACCAGCTATGTGAGGTTGAATGAGTGTGACACTGACTGTGTGCAAGGTCTGTAAAGGTGTGATAGCTTAGCGTGAGTTTGTGTCTGTCATGGTAGTTTGTGTCGTAGGTGTGAGGCCAGAGAAAGATGTGTCAGTTATCGGGATGCAAACATAGTAGATTGGCATATGTTGTGCTGTAGTTCCCTGTGTATGACTGCAGTGTCCCATCGTAGGCAGAAGCAATACATGTATGCTCAGTAAGTGGTACTGCTGTTGAATCCAGCTCCATATGAACTGTTGTACTACCTGAAGTTGTAGGCCTAAACACTACAGTATGGTTTATGTTCACATTCCCTGGTAACACTGTCTGGTGTGTTTCCTGTAGTCTGCACAGATTACATACCTCATGCATAGGTATCTGTAAGTAGGGGCACACAGTACTATAAGGTACACAGTTAATGCTCATCTGTGTTGTCATACATTTGTGTGTTGTATGTATGTGTAATGTGTGTGTAATGATGCCTGTACCATGGCCGCAATCACATGTGTATTACAGGGTATGTGTGTTTGTACCTGGCAACATGTATACTCTGTGACAGCAGTATGCTGGCTATATTAACAACTGTGCACATATGTCAGGTAGGGGTATGGCATCAAAGACTAGGGTGGATTACCGTTTAAACTGTTAAATGTGCATTGCATTCTTTGCATGGGATGACAATATTCTTCATCCATTAGCTTGATACGTACCCCCAGTGTGAGGTTGTGCATTGTATCCCAGTGTGCCGAGTGCTGGTGTATACTAGTTTGTTGTATGGAGTGTGGCAGGCACTGTCAGACAGTTATGGGCTGAGCACTGATATGTGGTATCGAACATGTGTATCCCCTGATAGACAGACAGATGCTATATATGGCAGTTAAGTGATATCAGTACATTAGAATATGTGTGCCACATGACTTGCTCACATATTTTTCTTTTCCTTCCAGGGTGATGGTGCATCAGCATAACCCACCTTATACAGCAGCAGAGGATCAGGAGATCCACCAGAGCCTGGTGCAGGATTTCTCTGTGCTGTTTTCCAGGACCAGCTAGAACCAGCATGAGAGGGCTTCACTGTGGCAAGATCTTGTCTGTCGGGTAAATGACATAGGCATGCATAACTAGACATATGAGCAGGTACGCCATCACTGCAGTGATTTAACTAGACATGTCCGGCAGCGTGCATCTGATATCCACAGACAACAGCTTGCCACAGGTGGTGGGGTACCTATCCACCCCCCCTCACCAGTGTGGAGGAGCACCTCCTAAGTGTTGTGGCTCCAGGCCAACAACAACAACATCCACAAACATGTGTCATCATGGAGGCCGGAGCCACCCAGCATGTTGAAATGGAGTGTGCAGGTAACATGCCATATCTGTAGTTGACTGTTCACTGTACTGGTAGTTTATGCGTGTGTGGGATATGTACTGTGTGTGTAGCTGTTAACCTGCCTATTCTTCTACAAGATTGATATTCTGAGCATAATCTGTACACCAGTGAAAGCCACCTGTTGTACTACTGTACTTTATCATACTCACAGTATCAATGGCACAGTTGTGGCCACTGGCAATCACTGTCATATTTTTGCAGGTCCCTCTGGAGTGACAGCAAGGCAGCCAATCCATGCTAGTGAGTGTGTAATAACAATACTATTGCTAATGACATGTGCATGTCATATGGAGGTGTAGTGTGTGCACATGTAACACCTACGCATAATGCATGCTGTGCATGTTTGCTGTGAGACTATGCATATCCCATTATTCTCAGTAGCTGCCTCACTCACATGCAATACGCAGAGCATGACACATGTGTGCAACACAGTACTGGACATTGTATAGGCATACCTGATACACATGTACACAACACACACATGTTTGGCATAGACACTACACCTTAGCCTGCTACACATGTCCAATTATGACACATGCTGTATGGCCACCCTTCAGTATCCCACTTATCCTCTATGCAGCACACATAATATACCTGAGGGGTAGAGGCCTACCATGTCTTTGTGCAACAGTCTTGAACAAATAATACATTCATGTTAGGCAATGCTCACTATTGGCCACCTTACACACCCATGTAACAAGTGGCTGTGTAATTGTGGATGTAGTCATGTTACTGCACTTCAGGTACAGCATGCTGGCTGCCTGTCTGGCACACATTATTATTGTTGACAGACCACAAGAAGCATGTTGATCATGGCTCACGTTACTACACCACATACACTTCCACTGACCACAAAAGTACATATAGCAGTTATTGCGTAGCACTGTCATGTGTTGTGTGTGTGTGTGCAAATATATGCACCCACAGCTTGTAATACTTGCACAACATTGTTATGTATTTGTACACATTGTGTCCCAGGGTGGAGACAATCACTGAACAACTAAACACAACCATCAAGTACACATATACTGTTATTAACAAGGGCTGTCTACACTTGCACTGCATGTTCCTGTGCAACACATAATCTGCATGCTGACACGCGTGCAGTGATGTTTTTCCTTGTGATACTGTCACCCACCCTCAAACAGTATTGTGTATGTGTTGGATTGCAGGTGTGTCTGTGTTTGTATCTGCTGTACTGAGGAGTGTGCCTGTGTGCTTGTGTGCCTGTGTGCATGTGTGCATGAGCGCCTGTGTGCATCTGTGCCTGTGTCCCTGTGTCCCTGTGTGCCTGTGTGCATCGGTGCATGTGTGCATGTGCGCCTGTGTGCATGTGCACCTGTGCACCTGTGTGCATGTGTGCATGTGCGCCTGTGTGCATTTGTGCATGTGCGCCTGTGCGCCTGTGTGCATGTGTGCATATGTGCATGTGCGCCTGAGCGCCTGTACACCTGTGTGCATGTGTGCATGTGCGCCTGTGTGCATGTGTGCATGTGTGCTAACATCGTGTACACATTTGTAAACTGTGTTTCCTATCTTCCTCTCACAGGTTCTGATGTTGCTCCAGTGGAGTGCAGCAGGGAACCTGAAGCCACTGCTGGGGATAGTGATAATGATGATACATGTGTAATGGCACAGGGAGGTGTGACAAGGTCTGTTGTTGGTCAGCCAATTGACACTACACAGCAGTCAACCCCATCAATGCACACAGTCATCCTGCTGATACATCCATTGTCACCAATGTCCTTAGCTGAGGGACAGCATACAGTGGGCATTGGCCAGGGTAGTGTGGTATCATTGGCACATGCATCCCCTCACAGCAGCCATGGCCAGATTCCTGACATGGCACCACACAGGCAGATGTCCAGGGGTTCTCATGGGAGCATCCATGGTCGTACTGCCCCTGTCAGACGTGCCAACAGAGGTCTTTCAACCTCAGCTATGTTCCGGGCTGTAATGCAGGCACAGGCACGTATGGAACGGTACACCAGACAGGGTCTGAGGGAGCTTAGAGCACATCACACCACTATGAATGACACTATGGGTGACGTTGCGGCTGCCATCCGTATTATCAGCGAGGTCACTGATAGACGTTGGGGGGACACATTAGATCTCTTCCACAACTACAAGTCCAGGAGCCAGGATGGTGCAGGACGGTTGAGGCGTCGACGTGGACGTATGCCAGCAACATCATCAGCTGGCAGTCGTCTCGGATGACAACAAACCCGCAGCCGCTCCCATAGTGCCAGTACCAGCCCCAGCAATGCTGGGTCTGTGCTGTCATTAGACCGTCCTAGAAGACCACGCGCACATGGCTCTGGACAGTCCCAGCAGGGATATGTGTCCAGTCAACAACCCACTGCCTCTGATGACAGTACCCAGTCTGGCTTAGTACCTGATACTGTCCGTAGCACCCTTGCCAGGCACAGGTACTGTGTCCAGGGCCAGAGACAGTGATCTGTATGACCTGGCAGGTACAGTCTGTGGCTGTCCACAAACACCCATATATGGCAGCCGCGTGGTGGAACTGTGTGCAAGCATACACACACACATAATGCTAACACCTAGGGCTAACACATACACACACATCACATCAACATTGCCCCATGTTGTACTGTTGTCCCTCACTAACACACACACACATACATGTTGATTGGATGTGTCAATGGCAGACTCTGGCAAACCAAGTACACACCCTGTGCATATGATGAAACTGTGCCACCTCCTGCCATCTGTAACATTGATGCAGGAACAGGATAGCCTGGTGCTGATGCACAGGGTGACTACATAGCACTGTAGTAATAATATCATGTTGTTAACAGTACAGTGTAATGATATCGTTGGGTATATTTGAGCAGGCATGATGCATTAACTATGATTGTCATTGTAGTTTTGTATACACCAGTGTTAATTCCCAAATTGTACTGTCTGCACATGTGTCACATGGCTGTTTTGTGTATCTGTGCCTGTATGTGTTGGGGTGTGGACAGTACATGTGTGATGTTTGCAGCACAAAGTTGCAGGTGTACATTTGTGAACATGGTTAGCATGGAACATGACATGGTTTGACTGTATGCTGTGGGTGATACGGTTTCCAAATGTCAATGGTCTGCATTCTGG
This sequence comes from Protopterus annectens, assembly GCF_019279795.1. Taxonomy (NCBI): domain Eukaryota; kingdom Metazoa; phylum Chordata; order Ceratodontiformes; family Protopteridae; genus Protopterus; species Protopterus annectens. Next base: position 1,673,122,275 of record NC_056726.1, on the reverse strand, counting down.
TACTATGCACAGCATACATAGCCTGACATTCCGTGGTCATTACATGGTGTCTCCTCAACTGATACACAGATGTAGGAACCTGCTGTCAGTGATATCCCTGCAGTACTACACTATACCAGTAGCCATTCTTACTGAGCCCCACACATCCCTGGGAACAATACTATTTGGCATATAGCAGTCTCACGTACATGTCAACACACTACGGATATGTCCATCCATGACTGCAAATGCATACAGTGGCCTACAATGCATTCTACACATGACACACCTAACCACCACAAGGGTATCATACAGACAGATACCTGTTGTCCAAGCCATGCTGTATTGCTGTAACACAACTGTAGCATTGTCATCAGCATGTAGTTAACATAGTATTCCAACAGTACCATGTAGGTGGTAGCACCCATCATGTAGAACGGGTAATGGTGTGTACATGTGGACAAGTGTTATCTTGTCTATCCTGTGATATTCACATTTCCAAAGGTATTCTGCAGTCCCTCGGTGTATCACCTAACAAGAAGGTGTCTGTATGCATATCGGCAACAGTTGCCATACACCTACACTGGATGTCCATCACTCACAGACTTTGCTGTGTTTTAACATGTCTGACATATACTCCAGACATGAACCCTCACCCACATTAATCTATCAAAGCTTTCATGGGTGTGTGTCACATAGTTGGCCTAGGACACAGATCACTGCAGTAGCCTGCATTGTCACCAACATACATGTATGGCCTAAGGTCTGGTAAGCTGCGGCACATGTTGGCAAAGGTAACAACTGTAATCATATGAGGCAGGCTTCACACATAGGAACTATTAAAGGTCACAGGTACATATCTGTATGAGGCACACACATACCCGATGTGTGCATTGAAATTACTGTTATAATAATGTGTCATACAATAATAAAAGCAAAACACACAACACATTGACAAACTGTGTGACAAACACACACATGTTATTTGTAGGATTCAAACCCCTACCTAACTATGTTATGATACTTGAGAGGGACGCATTAGCACAGTGCACTATTCGCATTACTGGACAATTTCCCTTCTCCTGCTGAACTTATAGGGTGCTGACATCATCAGTCTTTCTAAAGAGGAATGTACATCTTTTGGTGTGTTATCCCAGTCTTCAAAAAGGCCATCCCTTTCACAGAGAATTGCATACATACACAACCCCCTACCACCCCACACACACAGCGTTTGTAGGATTCAAACTCCTACCTAACTATGTTATGATATTTGAGAGAGAAGCATTAGCGCAGCGCGCTATTCGCACTACTGGATGATTTTTCTTCTCCTGCTGTATTTATAGGGTGCTGACATCATCAGTCTTTCCAAAGAGGAATGTACATCTTTTAGTGTGTTATCCCAGTCTTCAAAAAGGCCATTTCTTTCACAGAGAATTGCATGCATACACAACCCCCTACCAACCCACACACAGCGTTTGTAGGATTCAAACCCCTACCTAACTATGTTATGATATTTGAGAGAAAAGCATTAGTGCAGCGCGCTATTCGCACTACTGGATGATTTTCCTTCTCCTGCTTAAACCCATTAAGTACAGAGAAAATTATTAGGGACCTGGGGACCCAAGTTGATAGCAATCTCTCCTTTGAAAACCACATTGCCAAAGTGGTTAGAAAGACCTTCTACATAGCCCACCTCATCACAAAGGGTTTCACATCTAGATCAAGAGAGGTAATTGTGCCCCTTTATTCATCCCTCATCAGGCCCATCATAGAATACAATGCCCCTTTTGGGATGTACCTTACCCAACACCTGCAGCAATTAGAAAGACCCCAAAAGTATCTCACCAAGAGGATCAAGGGTCTCAAACAGATGCCATATGCTGCTCGGTTAAAAAAACTCCAGCTCTACTCAGTTGCATACCGCCTACTTTGAGGCGATCTATGCCTGACATACAAAGCTATGTCAAATCCAGAATTAATGGACATGCTCCACCTCAGTAAATCTAAATCCCTTAGAGCCAAAAGATCGAGGGACTTGAACCTCAGCACAGAAATAAATAGAACTTGCTGGAGGGATAGGTTCATAACCCAGAGGCTCCCTTCGCTCTGGAATAGAATTCCAGTTCATGTGAGGCAGAGCACCTCACTGAATCTCTTCAAGAAGAATCTCGATAGGTGTATGGGGGATCGTAGGTTTGTCCCATGGATTACTCCTGCGTCACTATTAGACAGAGGCACAGTAAACTAAACCTTAAAAAGGGCACAGTATACTCAAACCAAGGGGTGGTGTAAGCCATACAGAATTGGGCTAGGCTTATAATTGCCCCAGGGCAGATAGCCTAGTATGAACTTATGAACATACACCCCCCCCCGCCACCCCACACACACAGCGTTTGCAGGATTCAAACCCCTACCTAACTATGTTATAATACTTGAGAGAGATGCATTAGCGCAGCGCGCTATTCACATTACTTGATGAGTTCCTTTCTCCTGCTGTATTTATAGGGTGCTGACATCATCAGTCTTTCCAAAGAGGAATGTACATCTTTTACTATCCCTCAGTATGGGGGATAACAATATCTGTGCATTAACAGACGCCTAGTTCAGGGTCACATATGCACACTGGCATTGCCAGGTTATGTTCTATACCATGCTTCATGACCACAGGACTTGTAACACACAACACAAGTAGGGAGTGTATCCATATACATCACAGATACACACACCTCTGGGTTGGTACCACTGCACTAAGCATGACAGGCCATACATATACAACTACCATTGTGCAAAACTGCCTTTTGGTTTGGTTTGTAGTTCAGACCACCCCCATACCCAGGAACCAGACTCGGCTTTCCTGGGAACAGTGTACGATATGAAGGTCTTCACACACACCATTATAGTGGTTGACTTCAGGTACACAAATATTGACTGGGGATACTACTCAGGCCCTCAACAACATCACCCTACAGCCACTACAATTTGTGGATCCATGTGTTATGGCACAACCAGTCCCCACACCCACAAGGGGGAATACATATTGGACCTGATCATCACCAACATGGGGACTCTATGTTCCACACCAGAGGTAGAACCCTCATTGTTAAGATCAGACCATAAACAACTTTCCCTGGACATCCATATCCCGTCCCCACCCCCAGCCAAGGAAATCACTGTAAAGAATTTCTCAAAAGCAGACTTTGCACTTGTGAAGACTGGGGTGGAATACTTCAAAGGCCCCGTGCTGGAGGATAATACAGCCCAGTCTGCAGAATCCTTTACAAATGCATTGTATGAGCACCTGCAGGTATGCATTGATCATGCTTTCCCAAATAAAACCATGACTCCTCCAAAACAGGAGACCTGTCTGGTTGACCCCAGCCATATATAAGCTGTACAACAGAAGGAGGAAGCTACTACATAACAGAGCAATATCCCACAGAGGGAGGACATCTCTGAACAGTATTGGCAAGACACTTCAATCCCTCATATAATCATCACTTGCACGTTTTGACAGTGAAATTGACCAGACACTACAGATAATCACAAGGCCTTCTTTAGTTATGTCAGGAATATGTGTGGAAACAACCCAGATATGCTCTGAATTGTTGCATAACAGCACAAAATATGCCAAACCTACGGACATAGCCTACACCCTGGCAGACAGAGTCTGCACAAATGCTCCCCCTTACCCCCCAAGGGTACAGATGCCCATCCCAAATGAATGCAACCTCCCTGACATCACAGATGCACAGGTGAAAGGTTCCCTCTCCACAGCAAATAACACAGCATATGTATGGGACTGGACGGTGTCCCAGGCTGTGTCCTACATGAGCTCTGAGTAGAACTGAACACTCACATTAAGTCACTGTTCCAACTTATCCTTACTACAGGATATGTACCCTGAGAATGGCATACAGATACAATGCTCCCACTCCACAAAGGTGGTGCCACAACAGACCACAGGAACTATCACCCCGTAAGCCTGACTAGTGTGGTAGAAAAAGCTATGGAGCGTATTATCATGGAAGTCATAATCAAAAACATTGTGAGCCTCCAGACAGTGGATCATACATAATTCGGCTTTGTTAAGGGCAGATCTTGCCTCTTACACATAGTTCATATCTTTGAAATGGTTACTGAAGCCATGGATGAGGGCAAGGTAGTTCACACAGTCTACCTGTACCTTGCAGAAGCCTGCAACACAATACCCCACTCAGGCATCATACATATGCTTACCAGCTTAAATATCAACCCCTATATCACTAGATGTGTTGCTATCTGCCTCAGGGATGGAACCCACATGGTCAGAATTGCAGGTGCCATGTCCAATTCCAGACCAGTTACAACTGGTGTCTCACTGGGCTCAGTTGTGGGACCTGTCCTGTTCGGTATGTACTTCTCTGAGGTTCAGACTAACAAAGGAGGATTATGTCTAACAAACATCACAGATGACTGCTAACCGGGGGCCATAAGCAACACTGCAGCTGATACATGCTTCCTCCATAAGGGTCTCACAGAGATGGATGCTTGTTGCCAGAGCCATGGCCTCGTGCTAAATGCTAAGACTTGCATAGTCATCCCCTTTGGGGAAAACAAGGTGCACACAAATCACCACATAAGTGGTAATCCATTAAGTACAGAAGATGTATTTACAGATTTGGGGACCAACATAGATCGTAACCTCTCCTTTGCTAATCACATTGACAGAGTCATTGCAAAGACCTTTATATAGCCCTCCTTATCACATGGGGGTTTGCATGTACATCATGGGAGGTCATTGTGGCCCGCTACTAGTCACTCATCAGGCCCATGTTTGACTACAATGGCCCTTTTGGGGTGTACCTTACCCAACACCTGCAGCAACTACAGTGTCCACAACAGTACCTCCCCAAGAGGATCATGGGCTACACACAGATGTCCTATGCAGCTCAACTAAAGGATCTCCAGCTCTACTCAGTTGCTTAACGCCTACTCAGAGGTAATCTATGCCTGACGTACACAGCCATGTCAAACCCAGAAGTAATGGACATGCTCCACCTCATAACATCCAAGAGCCTTAGAGCTATACACTCCAGGGACTTAAACCTCAGCACAAAACTAAATATGACATGCTGCAGGGACAAATTCATTACCCAGAGGCTCTCCTCACTCTGGAATTGAATCCCAATTAAAGTTAGACATAGTCCCTTGCCAACCCTCTTCCAGCAAAATCCAGCCACATGGATGGGAGATTGCAAATTCACCCCTGGGATCTCCACTCTGTCCCTGCTTGACAGAGACACAGCAAACTAGACTTAAAGGGTGCCTTCTGTGACCTACTTTACAGAGGCACAGTAGGCTACTTTACTGGGGAGGCGGACACCAAATACACTCTGCCTAGGCTTATAAATTCCCTAGGGCAGACAGCCTAGTATCGACCTCTGCACCTATGTTTATGTTGGGGATGCATAATATTTGTTGCTGATACTGTTTGCAGGTCTTTATTGCCATAGCTTTCCCAGTTTCTATGAACAACTTGTGTATCTGCGTAACATGTTTGATCATGACAGGGTTCCAGTATATTAATATATGTGTCTGTTGTTATTTAACTGTGTGCACAGGGCAGATTGCTGGATCGTGGGAGGTTCCTGGCTTAACACATACAACTGCCAGATATGTGTGGCCGACTGCTATACTCAGACATGGCCTAAGTGTGTGAGCATGCCCAGTTCAGGCTTTCCATGGTTTGTTGCCTGACATATGTCTCATTTATCCAAGTGTGTGAGCATGCCCAGTGTGACCTTTCCATATGTTGTGATCTGAAGTCCACTATATTTGTGGCTGTGTGTGAACATGACCAATATTGACATTCATACTGTGTGTGTTGGAAGTCATGTTGTGTTCTTACTGCCAGACTCCTTTGTGTCATAACTCAACAGGGATTGTGCTGTGCCTGCAGGGTTTCCATGAGATAGTTTGCAAAGACTTGTGAACATTCTTTCATACTGGCTGAACACAGCAATACTGTCATGGTGTACTGGTTCAGTACTTTCACTATGGTGCACAGTATCATGGGTTTGAGTCCCATTACTGCTTTAAATGTTCATACTGAGCAGACCAGACTGGTTAAGGGACAGTTGGGCAACTATGAGCATGTTGCATTTTGTTCAGCTATGGCCTACTTAAACCAGGCTTGTACAACATTGCTGTGTATACACCAACTTGGGTAGACATTGCCAAACATTATTCCACATTGACCACAGTTGTACTAGTTGGTGTGTGTGATTCTGTTCATAGGTTCATACTAGGCTATCTGCCCTAGGGCATTTATAATCCTAGCCAGAGTGTGTTTGGCTTTCAACACACATTTTAAGTGGAGTTTGCCATGACATTTTTCAAGGTTAGTATACTGTGCCTCTGTCTAACAGTGACATGGAAGTGATACCCAGGGTAAACCTACAATCTCCCATCCACGCATCCAGGTTCCTCTTGAAGAGAGTCAATGAGGGACTCTGGCTAACCTGGAGTGGGAGTTTACTCAAGAGTGGAGGGAGCTTCTGGGTTATGAATCTGTCACTCTAGCATGTCCTATTTATTTCAGTCCTGAGGTTCAGGTCTCTTGAGCACGTAGCTTGATGGGATTCTGATTTTCCAAGGTGCAGCATGTCCATTGACTCCAGGTTGGACATGGCTTTATACATCCGGCACAGATCACCTCTGGGCAGGCGGTATGCCACTGAGTGGAGCTGCAGTTTCTTTAACCGGGCAGCAAATGGCATGTGTTTGAGACCTTTGATCCTCCTGGTGAGGTACTTTTGTGGTCTTTCCAGCTGTTGCAGGTGTCTGATAAGGTACATCCCACAAGGGGCATTGTACTCAATTATGGGCCTGAAGAGGGATGAGTAAAGAGGCACAATGACCTTCCCTGATCTAGATGTGAATACCTTCATGATTAGGTGGGCTATATGAAATGTTTTTCTAAACACTTTGGCCACGTGGTTGTCAAATGAGAGATTGCTATCAACTTGGGTCCCCAGGTCCCTTATCATTTTTTCCATACTTAATGGGTTACCACCTATGTGGTAATTTGTGGGCACTTAGTTTTTGCCAAAGGGGATGACTATACACTTTTTTGCGTTTAGCTTGAGGACATGGCTCTGGCACCAGTTGTCTGTTTCTATGAGGCCCTTTTGTAGGATGCTTGTGTCAGCTGGAGGGTCGATTATGGTGCCCAGTTTGCAGTCATGTGCAAACTTGTTCAGCCACAGTCCTTCTGTGTTGGCCTGTACCTCCGAGAAATATATACCAAACAAGGGAGGTCACAGGACTGAGTCTTGTGGGATGCCACGTGTAGCTGGTTTGGGGTCTGACATGGCTCCAGCATTTCTGACCATGTGGGTTCTGTACTTGAGCCAGTTTGCAACCCATCTAGTGACATAGGGGTTTATATTGAAGCTGGTGAGCTTATCTATAATGACCAAGTGAGGTATTGTATGGAAGGCTTTTGCGAGGTCTAGGTAGGCTGTGTGGACTACCTTCCCCTCGTCAATGGCCTTGGTGACTGTTTTAAATGACTCAACCAGGTTTAAGAGGCAGGATCTGCCCTTAACAAAGCCAAACTGGGTAGGATCCAGTGTCTGTAGGTCCCCAATATCTTTATTTCTGAGGTCCATGATGATCCTTTCCATAGCTTTGCAGACCAAGCTAGTCAGGCTTCTGGGCCAATAGTTTGCAGTATCCATTGAGGCACCACCTTTGTGGAGAGGGACCACTGTTGCTGTACATTGCTCTTTGGGTACATATCCTGTGGTAAGGCTGAGATTGAACAGTGGTTTTATGTTTGCGTTCAATTCTTCTTGGGGTTCATGTTGGACACAGCCCAGGACACTGTCTGGTCCCATTGATGCTGTGTGTTTTGCTTTGGAGAGGCTGGCTGTTACCTGAGCATCTGAGATGTCAGGGGGCCAGCACTCTGCTGGGATAGATATTTGCCCTTTTGGTGGGGATGGGGGGGGGAGTTTGCACTGAACCTGTCAGCTCAGATGTTGGCAATGTCTGTGGGTTTGGTGTATTGTTTGTCATTTTGGACTAATTCTGAGCATATCTGGGAATTCCCATCCAGGTTCCTACCATAACTAAAGAAAGTCTTGTGATTTTTATCTCAAAGATGGCCTTAGACGATTATATGTGTGGCCATAGTTTTTCAATAATACTGATCAGAGATGCCTTCCCTTTTTGGGATTTTGCTCTATCATATAGTAACTTCCTCCTTGTATTGTATGTTTTTTATGGCTGGGGTCCACCAGAGAGGATGCCTGCCTTTGGAGGATTGGATCTTGGTTTTGTTTGGGATTGCATGATCCATGCATTCCTGAAGGTGTTCATAGAATGCGTTTATAAAGGGTTCTGAGGTCTGGGCCATATTTTCCACAGGCACAGGGGCTGTGAAGGATTCCACCTCGGTTTTGAGGAGTGTGACATTTGCTTTAGTGAAAAATTTTCACTGTGGTTTTTTGGCCATGGGCTGGGGTCGGGATGTGAATATCCAGTGAGATTACTCTATGGTCTGATCTTACCAGTGAGGGATACACTTCTGGTCTTGGGCATAGAGTCCCCATGTTGGTGATGATCAGGTCCAGTATGTTTTCCCCTCTTGTGGGAGTGGTAGCAAGTTTTTCAATAGCATCTGAGTTTATAAATTCTAGGAACCTTTGGGCTAGGGTGTTGCAGCTAGGGTAATGCTCCCAGTCTATGTTTGGGTAGTTGAAGTCACCCAATATAATGGTGTTTGGGGAGACCTTCATATTTTCATGTGTTCTCCAGTCAGTCAAGTGTGGTTCCTGGGTTTAGGAGGGTGGTCTGTAGCAGGCTATGAACTGGAAGGTAGTTTTACCCACTGTTAGTTGCACATGGATAGTCTCTGATGCTTCATGCTTTGCCACCAAACTGGGAGTGTGGGTATCTTTGACAAATATTGATACTCACCCTCCTTTTGTAGTTTGTTCCATGTTTTGCAACTGTAAAGCATGGTATGAGGTGTAACCTGTTAGTGCTAGGGTGCTCTTGGGAGCCTTGAACCAGGTTTCTGTTACTGCACAGATATCAACATTCTCCATGCTGATGAGAGTTTGGAGTGCGTGCATCATGCAGTTTAGACTTCTGGCATTGAGTAGCATTACTTCTAGTTTCTTATCCCTTGTGATACCTATGGAGGTGGGTTTGTCTTTTGAGCCTTACCTAAAAAAGGCACTATGGGGGTGATAAGAGCCTTTGGCAATATCCAAAAGGCCACAGGTGACAGGTGAAAGCCATCCCTAGCAAAGCATCATGTCTTGTCGAGCATGTCATCCCAGGCTGACAGGCATTGGATCCCCTTTCACTGACACCAGTGCTTAAGCCAATTGTTGTAATTGATCATCTTGTCTTCATATTGTGGCATCATGTTTGGTGAGGGTAGGATGATACTCAAGGTCATCAAGTTTGCATATACTACATAATGGTAAATGCTGTTTAGCACTACCTTACATTGCTTAACACATGGCAATCATGCCTCATGTGGTGCTGCAGGGCTGCCTATGTTGGATGCACATACTACACTCCCTGCACATGTTTGAAAGCAGGTTGTGTCAACTTATGCATCTCTTTCACTATATGCGGGAGTCAGAGAGAGGTATCATTTCCAGGGTTCCTACTGAGCCAGTGTATGTGCTATGTGTTGCCTCTTTGTCAAAGCCAAGGCATACTGGACACGCCTCCTTCTGCCTACTGGGGCAGGCTCAGGTTGTTCCTTCTCCGAGTCACGCACTGCCTGTGATGGCCTTGGCAATGGTGGGGGGCTGTTTGGCCCAGGCCTATGCTGGTCCTGCTGCAGCTGTTTTCGCAGAATCATATTATGTAGCATAGCACATACCATGACAATTTGGGTACATGTAGTTGGTGAGTATTGCAAGGCTCCACCAGATGTGTCCAGGCACCGGAACCGTGACTTGAGCAACCCAAACACACGCTCAATTACATTTTGTGTTTGTGCATGTGCCTCATTATGGCGTTCCTGTTCAGGTGTGTGTGCATTTCTGATGGGTGTCATCAGCCATGGCTCCAGTGCATAGCCAGCATCCCTCACTAAGTGACCATGTGGGATGTCCCCATTGGCAAATGTCTGGTACAGCTGCGTCAGATGCCAGATATGAGAATCATGGTAGCTTCCAGGGCAGCCAGCACACACATTCATTATTATGCCCTGGGCATCACACACGACCTGGCAGTTGATGGAGGGGAAGCCCTTGCGGTTAATGTAGGCCCCACCCTGCTCACTGGCTGGTGCTTTGATGCATATATGCGTGCAGTCTATTGCACCCACTACCTCAGGGTATTCTGCTATTTGCTGGAAGAGATGCATATTGCTGGCCAATACCTCACGGGAATTGGGGAAATATACATGATCACCGACATGTGCTGACATGGCATTCAGGAACTGGTGCAGTACCCTGGATACTGATGCCTGTGATATCCCCATCATATCACCAGTTGGTCTCTGGAAGGTACCTGTTGCTAGTATTCTTAGGCCAACACATACCTTAGTTTCCACTGGGATGGGTTCCCCTCTGTTGGTTCTGTGTGTGAGGTGTGGCCTGCACAGCTCAACAATTTGCTGCAGAAGTTCTCTGTCCACTCTATAGTGCTCCACTATCTCCAGCTCAGGTGACCCTGGGCCTGTACACTCTTCTCCGTCTCCTCACTGTGGGTTGTCCGGCAGCATTTGCATTGTCATCACCCTCAGCATGTTGCATATGTCACCTTATAACAGCAGTGGCAGCCCCTAGCATTTTTTGTCTGAGTGTAGCTTTTTCAGTTTTCACTTTTAGTAGCTTACTCCAGTGTTTCAGTGTCTCTTGAGAGAAACAAACTGCACTGTTGTTTGCAGAGTTTTAAGTGCTGGGCTGGGCTAGTGTTCTGCCTGTGTAATTGCCCAATTCTGATTGTTTTCACCTGCTAGCTCTACTAGTATTCCCTGGTAGCTTCCTACTATTTGTTGTGCTTTCTTTTTCCTTTCTGTTTCCTCAGGGGGGAGCAACGCGCATACAAGTGCAGACACGCTCACAGCAGCTCACACGCACGCACACATGCTTAGACGGACTACAACTTGCTTATTTGGGTTAAAACGTGCACACACTAGCGCAAATGTGCTTACAGGTCTTTAAACAGCCTTATACATGCTTACTCCGGCTTAAACCCGCGCACTCACGCTTTCACGCACGCACTCTGTCTTACTCGGGTTGACAGGCGCACACACGCGTGCATACCCGCTCAGCAAGAAACTCTGGTGCTATCCACAGTATACACCTTCCATTTCTTGGCTTTCCCTGGCCTACCTGTTGACACACCTCTTTCCATGATGTCTAACTGACAGCTGACACATGCCACTCTGCTCCTATGAGCTTCACTACTTTCATACATACCCCCCCTTGTGATGTCACCTATCTCCTACTCTGTTACTCCCCATATCCTACTCCTACACTCCACTGACTGTGCTCATTTGCTATGTAAAAGTGTGATTCACTATCCTAACACTCATTTACATAGGATTGCCTACTAATGCTTGGTTACATGTCTTAGACTGGGCTTCTCCCTTAGCAACCCCTACTCGGTGGCCATGTTGTCTTCAGCCTGCTATTCCCTTACATTGTAATTTAACAGTTTTCATAGATTCCACGTTTGTGGCTTTTATTTTCTTATTTTATGATTTTTTTAAGCGCATCCCATTTGCGCAGTGCTGCGCTACGCTTAAACATCGGAAATCACCAAAAAAAAAAAAGTATTTTTATTTTAATTTTGCATCTGGGAACATTTCCAATGGCCATATATATGGCCATTGGCATGCTTCCTCAACCATATGCAACCTTTATTTGGAGCTGACTAGGCTCCATTGTGCTATTAGCAGAACGGTACTCAGTTGTCAACTGAATACATTTCTGCAGCTAACACGGCTCCTACTCAGACAGATTTGTGCTTCCTGGATCACAAATTTACCTCATTTGCATGCCTTTCGGCTGCAAGTGAGGTCATTTGCATATCCCAGCCCTGTCCGTGTAGGAGACATTTTAGGAGCTCTCTTACACACCCCCTAGAAGCTGTTCCTGGATCGCTCATCGGACATGATGGCTTCATGGAGTCTTACTCTACTTGTACACTCCGTGCAAGCCATCATGAATCCGGCCCAGTCTTTCTTTAAGAGTCCATATAGTTTTACCTATGTAAAATGCCTGACATTGCTGACATTTAGCCAAATATACTATCATTTTGGATTGACAATTGTACTTGTTTTTAGTATTATACTTGATGTTACGAATACTAAATGTCCGTCCCATATCTATGCACTTACAAAAGTTGCATATCAAACATTTAGTCATCCCCGGATTCTTTATCATTCTATTGACCTGGTGTTCCAAAATCTTTTTCATATTTCTACCTTTTTTAAAAATTAATTTTGGAAGTTCTGTAAGTTTTATCCTTACATTTGGATAATTTTCAAGAATTTCCCAGTTCTTGTAAATGACTTTCCTTAAGTCTTCTGCATTAATACTGTATGGTGTGATAAAACTATAACTTATATTACTATGCTCTGCTTGGATGTTACTAACCGTCAGTACCTCATTGTTTGTCTCGTTATTTATATTTTCGATATTGAGGATAGGTTTATAAATTCCTCTCTTTCTCTTAATATTAATTTCATTAGTTAAGTCATACACTAAATCATGTGGGTACCCTCTACTTTGGAACATTTTATCTAGTTTATGACATTCAGTTTGAAAATCTTTATCAAGGGTTACCATTCTAGCAGCTCTAACCAGCTGTCCCTTAACAACTGATCTTTTTTGGTAGAATGGGTGACAGCTGGTAAAGTGTAATAAGCTATTAGAGTAGGTCTCCTTTCTAAAAATAGTGCTAACGTAACTGTTATGTGCACTATCTTTTCTTAATTCTATGTCCAAAAAGGAAATCTTGTCTTCAATATAATTCGAAGTGAACTTCAAAAAATTGGTAGTATTGTTAAAGTAGTGGATTAATTCTTTAGATGTATTTTCGTCACCCTTTATTATGACAAAAATATCATCCAGAAATCTTGTGTAATAAAACAACATGTTTTTAATATGTATTTGGTTCAAAATATATTCATCTTCCCATTGTGCAATAACTAGGTTGGCAAAACTCGCTCCTAGGGGGGAGCCCATTGCAACTCCTACTTTTTGCAGGTAAAGGGCATTATCGAATGTAATATAATTGTTGGACAAAACTATGTCCAACAACTCCTCCACTAGGTAAAGTTCACTACGTGCCATTCCTAAGTTGTTTAGTTTTCTAGAGACCCATTCGATCCCTTCTTGATGGGGAATGCAAGTATAGAGGTCCTTTACATCGATCGTCATAAAATTATATTCCTTCTTGTATTCAAGCTTGTTAATGTCTTTTAAAAAGGACCACGAGTCCTTGCAAATTTGACCTTCAAATTTTATATATTTTTTCAATAAAGAATCCACTACTTTAGCACAACTATAAGTGATGCTATTACTTGCATCTACTAGCGGTCTCATTGGGGGATTTTCTATGTTTTTGTGTACTTTAGGTATACCAAATAATAATGGAATCTTTGGTGCTAACATGGTCATTTAATTATACATGTTCAGATCTATTTTTGCCTCTGTAAACAAGTCACTGATATATGTTTTCACTCTAGCATAAGCAATATTCAATTCTTTCCTTGAAACACTAATGTATGTTTCACTGTTTAATGATTGTTTCATTCTCTGTTTGTAATCTTCTATCTCCATAATAACTAACCCCCCTCCCTTGTCTGGTTTCATAAATCTGAGGGGTAGTTTTAATATGTAGTTCATTGCGCATTTTTCTTGTTCGGTAATATTTCTTTGATTTTTGGTCACCTTACTGTTCTCTAAACTATTTCTTAAGTCAATTTCGCACATTTTTGTCAAATAAAGCTACACTATTCTGTAGTGGTGGATTATAAGTACTAGTAATGTAAAATTCAGAATCCTTATCAGCATTTGTTCCCAAAATAGCTGCCAAGTTCACTTTACGCACAAAAAGTTTAAAGTCTATAAGTGTCTGTGCAAGTTGTGCTTTTTCTGCTACAACAAATGTTTGACCTTTGGCAAAAAGTTCAACAAGTACAGGGTCTATAACTATATCTGTATAGTTATAGACCATAAAGTCTCCTGTGCATTAGCCAGCATATTACAGTACCTGACATTGTTCTGATGCATGCCATCTATTTCCTCCTCCTGTTGTTCTTGTTGTACCATTGCTGGTTCCCTCTCTGGGGATTGTGATTCTGAGTTTGGTGATGAAAATTTTCATTATTGTTCATGTTCTTGTTACTGGAGTTATCTATACTTGTAGAATTGTTCTTTTGGATGATTCCTTCACTTCTTCGTACTTCACTATCTCCATTAATGTGCATGTCATTAGTTTCCACCCTCGCTTGTGAGGGGGGTTCCTCAGTTACATAAGGTCCATGGTTGATGTCTGTTCTTAAAGTTGGTTCTTTTTGTCTCCAAACCTGTGAGGATGGTGGTACTGGGTACGCTGAACCATTCCTATAAGCCATTTTGTCACGCTGCATCTTTTTCACTTTTGTTCTTTTTAATTTCTCCATTAATTGATTTATGCTGCCAAATGTTCGATTGTAATCGAATTTATAGCGTTCCAAATCAGAACTGCTTGTTATTTCTCGATCAATTTTCGCAATGTCTAAAGCTAAGGTTTCAAGGCTTATTTGATAATGCTTGGTCATAAGTTCGAGGAGTTCCAGTCCATGTCTATCAAACATGTTGATTAAATCACTATGGAAAACTGACCCCTCTTCTAAGCCTGTCGGGCACTGCCATGATCTCAAGCCTTTAGGTACTACTTTTCCCTTAACACATTCTTTAAAATAAGAAACTTCTAATTGCAGTTTCTTATATTTAACTAAAATGTGGTCAAGTGACTTAAGATTTGTAACAATAGATATGTTACCTTCAGCCGGGCTCCCCTGTGTTGCCGCTTGTTCACTGTTGCTGAATTGCTTACCCCTATAGCTGCATCCCAGACAATGTGTGGGGTGTGGTGTTAGGTGGGTTTGGCAGTGTACATGGCATAGAGATTACATTCTCCCAGGATGGCCACATACAGAAAACTGAAATTAGTAAACACCAGTAACTGACTAGTGGACATGCCTGTATGAGCATTCAGTACTACAACTACCAAGTACTGTATTTAGTGTACTTATTACTTATGAAGATGTTTTAGACAGTGATGCTCACAAGTAATTATTTGTGTTATGGATGTGACAACACTGGTTATTAAAGAAACATAGTAGCTACCTTTAGCAGCAATCCTCCTCTGAGGAGCAGATCACATTTTCCTTTTCTGGATATATACTCACACACACATTATATATATATATATATATATATATATATATATATATATATATATATATATATATGTATATATGTGTGTGTGTGTGTGTGTGTGTGTGTGTGTGCATGTCAGTGATGTGTATATATATATATATATATATATATTTATATATATATATATATATATATATATATATATATTATACAGTTACATCAATAGCCATATATATAAACATCTATGAACACACTTAGTGACACAGAAGCAATCCAAAGGAATTGAAGTGTACAGAAAACACATGCAGCGCTGGTATTATAACTATTAATATTAACCAAATTCACCATAGAAGGGATAGTTGTTGTGTATGTGAAGATTGGGGTGGGGGAAGAATGATGAGTAATGAAATCATGCATCAAGGAGAGCCTGGGTCGGATGTTCAATAAGTGAACTGGAGGGGTATACATGGAATATGGGGACAATATAAAAAGGACACAAAACAAGAACCTTTCTCTTTCATAATACACCCTGTCATGTCACATTGCAACACCTAATTTCACAAACATATGAACATTAACATGTATCAGACATATGTACACCAACTGACTGTCACATTTGTTTTCAGTAGTGAGGAATGCCTGTAGTAAAATGTATATTCTAAACACCATAACATTTGTACATATCTCAGATGCCTTAGTGGTAAAGTCAGTGATTGTGGTGTTCATGGTCCCGGGTTCAAGACCTGCAATGGTTATTAAGTTATTTTGAGGGCCAGAATAAGGGCTGTTGGATGCAGGTGGATTAAAGCAATTGAAAGTGGGTTTCCATGGGTGTGCACGATGGTAAGAGGTGCTTAAACACAGTAAATAGAGAAGCACTTCACAGGTTTAACCTTTGCTTAATGTCGCGCAGACCATGGGCAAACCTGCTTTTGACCGCTTAAATGTGCGTTATTCACACTTTCCCTAACAGTGCCTACTCTGAGAGGTAAAATAATAACACCTTTCAGGATTAGAACCCGCAACCATGCACTCCATCCACAGAGTAACTAACCATTAAGCTACCTGAGATGTATCTATCCCAGTGGTGTATGTAGACAGGTTAAAACACAAAAGGGAGGAATGTGTTGAAATAGTATAACTCGCCATGTACCCAATGAAAGATGTACACTTATATATATATATATATATATATATATATATATATATATAGAGAGAGAGAGAGAGAGTCAGAGAGATACATAGAGACATGTCGATACATACAGATCTACATATATATGTAGATATATAAATAGGTTAAAAACAGCTACACATTTATAGAGGTACAGATAAACGTATGCAATAATATATATTATATATTATATCTATATACACACACACACACACACACACACACACACATATATATATATATATATATATATATATATATATATATATATATATATATATATATATATATATATATATATATATATATATATATATATATATATATATATATACACATACATACATACATACATGTGCGTAGACAGCATCTGAAGTGTTCATATCTGAGTATAACATGGACCATAGCAATCACCCCCCCCCCACAAACGATATGAACATAACATATGAAGAGTATATGCCAATACACTATTACAAATATGTTCTATGGACACAGTCATCAACACAACTGCAATGACTGCAAATATCCATGACAGAAATACACAGACAGCTTTCATTTAGCAAAACGTTATTACATTCTGATGTATTGCCAAAAGGATTCAAGGACTAACAGTACCTGCATGCTATACAGGAAGCGTTTAGCAGTGCCTTAATGAATCAGCCTGCAATTACCATAGTATTAGTCCACTAAGGGATAGGTGTTCACATAGGGAAAGAACACCCACACACATATAGAAGTTGTATAAAAGGGGTTCCTACACACCTGCATGTGCTATGTACACTCACCAACATCTACCCCACAATCAAAATAATTACATCAATACATACTGTCATACCATAACCGATTATTCAAGTACTGTGCAACAACTGCTGAAATCTTAACATACCTGGACACAGACACACTAACATGGCCCTATGTGAAACAGTTGCTGTTATACGATTGAACATCTGCTGATGTTACAGGGTTTGTATGAACTAATCCCATTTCAGAGGGTTGAAAGGTTCGTACACCAGGAAGTGTTAAGGAGTACTGATTATTAGCACAGTATGATACACATTAACACCAAACTAAATATGTCTGGTAAGCACACTGTAACCCCCCCCCCCAACATTATATGCATAGCTATGCAGCCTTGAGCTGGTCAAACATCCTGGCCAGACTGAAACATATGCAGAAGTATTAGGTACAGACAAACCCTGCACAAGTAGCAATGTTCAGAAATATAATAGCAGTACTCACATTTAGACAAATCCTCTAGGCATTACACACAATATATTACTGTTCGTCTCCATACAGCTGTTGCAATAGATTTCAAACAACACTTCCAGGCTGTATTCCTCACAAGTAAGGCAAAGGGACAACACCCAAGTGGAGTACTCAATTGTACTCCACTGTTGCCATGGTATTGGCTAAGGCAGTTGCAGCACAGCTGATGTGCATGTAATTAGCTACTTAGGAATACCAATGGTTATCGGGATAGCACATGTTATGGATCTGTAACTATAAAAGGTTGCCTTGTCACACATTCAGACAATCTGTATCTACCTGTAGGACAATACAAAACACTGAAAGACAAACTGAAAACAAGTATTATACTAGTCAATAACACCTCCAGTTACTAAGAATGTATGTATAACATGTAGTATGTCTGTGTATGTAGTACCCGTTCTGTAAGAATTACAGTGTAATCAATGCATATAGTGGAAATAGCTATCTTGTAGCGATGTATTGTTGAGCAGTAGTAATGCTTGTAGTATTCTATGTGTGTACTGCTGTAGGTCACAAGGCAAACTCCTCATACACTACAAGGGATGAAATGGGCTTGGAACTCACCAATTCGCTTCCAGCCACTGTCAGTGTCAGGATTGGTCCAACAAGTATGTGCTATAACAGGGGATAGTATATGTCGATATATTGTAACAGTAGACATATGTGTGGGTGTATAAGTAAGATGAACATGTTAAAGGTGGGCTTAATGTGCAAATATGGTTTGCACTGTGGGATATTGTGCCAATAACTGTGTAATGTACAGTATTTTAGGCAGATCTGTATTCCATTCTACATAGCATTTCAGTTATGTTATGCAAATAGTAGTTATGTCTATTGGCAATTACAATACTCAATAACAGGATACATATCACTTGTAGTCATCTGACAGTTTAGCAGCATGATAGCAAAGATAAATGAAAGAGCTAGGTAACTATCCATGCACATAACACAGGTAATAGCCACCTCTCTAGTATCATTTGCAAGCAATAACAGCTGTGCATGTGTACATGTTATGCAAATGTATAGTGACCCTTCTTACAGGGCTGGGCCAAATGGCTATGTGCACAACTACATAGAGTAGATATTGAGAGTAGAAAGACACTGGTTGAACTACCAGGTTTGTGTAGCCTAACCTCTCATTGCTAACCTAACAGCCGCTTGCACATACTGTATGTAAGGTAGTGCACAGTACTGGTAATGAAACAGGTTGCATATCATCTGTAACTCCAGTGGAACATCTGCAGTAGGAGTGTAAGATGTAGGAGACTGCTGACATTGTGTAATAGCAGCTTCATAGGTGATGGCTTACACTATCTGATTATATCCTGATCATGTTGATAGTGGCATCAGAGTATATTGATACATGACTCTGTTTGGGGAGTGGGTGCCTGTGCCCAACAGAGCTCATGGTCCTGGTGGATATGTGAGTATATACCCAGAGAAGGAAACAGACCGGTAGACACTTGCATCATCTTTAATCAACTATCAGGATGTGATGTGCTCCTCAGAGGAGGATTGTTGCTAAAGGTTGCTACAATGTTTCTGTAATAGCCAGTGTTGTCACGTCCACAACACAAATATTTACATGTGAGCATCACTGTCTAAAACATCTTCATAAGCAATAAGTAAACTAAATACAGTACTTGGTACTTGTAGTACTGAATGCTCATACAGGCATGTCCACTAGTCAGCTACTGGTGTTTACTAATGTCAGTTTTGTGCATGTGGCCATCCTGGGGGAATGTAATCTCTATGCCATGTACACTGCCAAACCCACCTAACACCATGCCCCACACACTGTCTGGGATGCAGCTACAGGGGTAAACTGGAAGGCAGTCCAGTCTACAGCCATGGCTGAACTCAACAGTCATGAGGTGTAAGTCAACACATGCATCTCATCATCACAACCAACGCATACCCTTATCAGAACACAGTAAGGATACCCACATACACTACCAGAAATCACACACATTCACAGATGCTTCTACGTATCTGGCCAAACAAGTGACCTCCCAAGCTGGAAGAGACAGACAATGAAATACACAAACTGTATGACATAGTTTGCATAACTGTGCCACACCTCAGAACACGTGGCCAGAAACATGCCCAACAGTACTCTAGTACTATGTTACACATCAACCAATACGAGGGCATACATACTGTCAGCTGCCTGTCTGCCATGATTAGCCACATACCCATACACTCAGACCACCTTTTGAACTATACACATGGCTCTGGCATATTCTATGTTGTTGTGCAGGACCTGTGATGCAGTAGCCTGGGCTGCATGGAAACACATGTAGGAACTGTCAGGTCTTGTAGCCCATGCAGGTATGTCCCAAGGCCTGGGTAGCATTCTGCCAATGGCCAGAATGATACTGCAGTACAGGGACAAAAGGATTGTATTCCACAATTGTCTAATGTAGTGGTGCAAGTCAAAGGATATCCAGTATCTGTCTTCCTGGGATAACATGGTTGATAGACCATGATGCTTTGCCAGATAGGGCCTGCACCTGTCACCCCTGGGAATCTGGATACTGCCTAGGGCTCATGCTTCCCCTATAGTGCCTTCATCATGCACAGTTCAAGTAAAGGTCCACTGCTGTTACAAGGACAGCCAAGCAATAAACTGCGGGTCTCGCTACACAATGATACATATCAGAAACATTATATGGACACACATATGTCAATCCCTAACATGGAGAACATATCTCTGAAGTGACTGAGACATGTTTCAATAATCCGGAGAGTACACCTGCATGACCATGTTATAACACCTACCTCACCTCTTGCCCATTATCCTTTATTGGAACACACTGGCCGCAGGTGTGTCCATATTCCTGAAGGATATGTACACTCCCACGCTAGTTGCACTTGTATAACTTCAGATGCATTATGATGAGCAACTACCTTTGTGCCAAAGTGGAATTCAAATTGCACCTTGCGACAGATCACCCAACATGCCGTGGATTTCCCAACTGTCATAATGTGCTGTAATGGGGAAGATTAGGTTTGAGACAGAAAACCATAATAATGGCTACTCTCAACTATTCCATTAGGAACTAGGAAGACTCTTCATGTACCAACATCTGCGCTCAATGCATGTTGGATTCCATCAACACCAATGACCTGGATCACAACAGTCACAAAACAGGGCTAACAGTATGCTACACATAGTCAGTCTCCAAAGCCAAAGTTATGCTTCCTAAGAGCAAAGTGGTGACTGTCATGGCACCAATGCAGATGGACAATGCATGTGTAAATGCTGAATGCTATACAAATGAAGCTAAAGCAGTCACATACGTGCAGTGATTGTGCCAGTGAAACAGAATCAATATTCAACCAAACACAAACAAGAAGGCAAACTGGTGGTACCATGCTGTAAACTGTACCACAGAAGGTAGTAACTGTTGCAAGAGTGAATACACATGAGTGTAGGTGATCCCTGGTCAGCCTCACTAAGATGCAGAAACACCATATTAAACCACACAAAGCTACTGTGAAATTAATCAGCCACATATTATGAGGCCAAGCACAGAGCATTCTGTAGCTGTGTCATTAATCATAATGGCAATGACAAGAACTGCTGTGCTGCACAGCACTATGGCATGGGAAGTACTGCACCTACAGAAATAGCACCTGTTCATCCAGATAGGGTCTTGGATAACCTAAACCCACTCCCACCTCCCCCCAACAGATACACATAGTTATATATCCATGTGCACTACAGATCCCCTGTAATAACAATGATGCAGATACAAGATGCACTCTCTAAAGCCATACATACATACAGCTTTCATGGGACCTGTCAACATCCTAGGGTGTAACCTACACAAATGTAAGAACAATCAGCTCTTCACATACACATCATGTTCAATCATAGCTCCATGTCAGGCTGTGTACAAACTGAATGGTGCACAGCAACAGTTATCACACCCCACAAAGGGGGAGAAACCATTGATAATGGGAAATAGTGCACTACTACCCTGCTGAGTCTGGTCTGTAAGGCCATGAACTGTGATCAACCTATTTGATGTACTCAGTACAGATGTAGATGACAGTAAGGTTGATTCACACAGCATATCATGACCTTGCCAGGTCTTAGGACATGATCACCCATACTGTGCTCCAGCTACACTCAGTAAACTAGGTGTATATTCCTATGTCACAGGAGTGGTTGGCAACTGGACTGCTGGCAGAACCAACACTACAGAAGGTGTCTGACTAATACACACACATCAAACCAGTGCCAGCCACAGTAATACAGGGGTCATTCCAGGTACACCCCCTCTTTGGTATCTATACCACACAGACTAACACAGAAGGCATCTGCCTATTGATGTTTGCAAATGACTATGAACTAGGAGCAATAGTTGACTCAATGTGTGCTGTGTTCAACATAAAGAAGGGCCTTTGTGTGTCAGATGTGTGGTGTGTGATGTATGGCCACAATCTGACAGCTAAGTATTGCATTGTAATCCCCTATATTAAAAACCCTGTACCCATGAACAACCACCTAGGTAGCGGTCAACGTAATGACAACTGTGTGTGTATGGGATGCAGCTGGACAGTAGTCTTTCCTTTGATAGTTACTTCACCACACCAGTCAGGTAGTCGTATGTGGCACCCCTAATCATGACAGGGTGCCATCCATGAATATAGAGATAATTGTTCAGCCATACTCAACACTCATGTGACCCATAATAGATCACATATTTCTTTTAGCGGTGATTGCCCATGTGTAGATGGCCTACACTGCCCTTCCCAATCCCTAGCTCCACTATGTAGCATGCAGCTTACCCTGAATAAAGCCATGTCCAACCCAGAGATGTTGGACATGCTACACTTAACATATCCTGATCCCAAATAAACACATACTTCATGGACATCCACCTTTCTAGTACAAGGATCACAACATGCCTGACAGATCTCTGTCCCATACACTTAACATACTCTTGCCATACTATGCATCCCTGTCCAGCGAAGCTGCACATCGCCCCACTCTGTGACATGGTGTGATGACTGCATGCCAAATATATCGGTAACCCTGTGGATCAGATCTGTGGCACTGCTTGAACTGGCCACTGAAACTTACCTGTCTGTTGCCTACAGCTAGGTAACCTGTCTGCCTAGGCGCATAAATGGCTCAGGGCATATAACCTACTAGTTCACAATGACCATACATGCTATAGTTGATATCCAACCTTGCAAATACCATCAGGCTAGATTTTGTCCCATATATTTCAAGTGTGCAACACAGGCAATACACGACAGGATGCTACACAGCTGTACAGTGCCATGTAGATGTATATGGCAAAACACATACATGTAAAACATTCTGTGAGCAAGTCTGTAGGGTCACAGGTCACGTCCCTAAAGGCTATGTATGATTATATATGCGAAATCTACACAGCATTAAGGTCGATTGCATTAATGTGAACACATCCAGGCATGTGCTGATAGGTAAAGACACCAGTACAGGCAAACCAACATGCACACATCAAGACAACATCCACATGGAGTATGAGCAATGTCATCACATAACACACACACATATATGGTGATAACATCACATCACCAGTAAGTGTCAAATGTGTGTGACTTAAACATGTCAGTAGTGTTAATGTCATGTAGATTTTCAAAGACGTATTTGTAATCTTAATAAATGTGATGCACATGTACGTTCAGCTGTACTTCTGTACTTCTCTGTGAGTTACTGTGACCTGTCTCCATCATTATGTCTTCCAGGTATGCCGTGTAGCAGGCTGCCAGCATACACCCGCTTGGAGGATGAGGTCCTCATCCCATACCTCCTTGACAACCATTCAACACTCTTCAGTCATGTGCCACGGGATGCACTGCAGTGGGATGCCCTGTGGTACGAACTCCGCAGGACGGTAAATGATGTTGGTGGTCACAATCACACCTATCAGCAGGTGCGCCGACACTGCACCGACCTCATAAGATGGGCAAAACAGCATGCTAATGCACTCAGCAGGGAACAAGGTGCAACAGGTGGGGGGGGGCTACTCACCCATCCCCCACTCACACTTACCGAGGAGCTACTACTGTGTAAGCCCTAGTGGATTTTTCCCTGTGGTTTTCTCCTGGCCACAGTACAGGCAACACAGGTTTGAGGACCTTTACAGATACCCTGCAACTCTAACAATCTGTCCGGAAGCCATCATTTTAAGCTTAACATAATACCACTGAAGTATGTGTCCCAGTAAATAACTGCTACATAAGCTAATCTTTTAATTAATGCTAGACTTTATAAGCACAACAATAATTTACAGTGTTTTTTTGCTAGTCACCACAAAAAGCAGACGCCAGCAGCTCCTATCCTTTCTCTTTGGTTACCCACTATCCTTATGCTGTTTCTGTGTATATTATTCTGCTCTGCACTATACCCTTCCCTGAATTCATTTCTAGCCTCACTTATATTTGCCTTTCCTAGTGCACCTGCCCTATTTTACTGTCTTTAGACTCTTACATATTAATTTTTTTTATGTTTTGCCCTGCTTTTAGCTGCTAGCAATACC
The DNA here is from genome assembly GCF_019279795.1 of Protopterus annectens. Taxonomy (NCBI): domain Eukaryota; kingdom Metazoa; phylum Chordata; order Ceratodontiformes; family Protopteridae; genus Protopterus; species Protopterus annectens. Next base: position 1,673,097,919 of record NC_056726.1, on the reverse strand, counting down.
TCTCTCTCCCCCTCCAAAGCCCCTCTCTATTGTAGCTTATTTTAACCATACAGCACTAGGTATGCTTCAAGTAAATCTACTTGTGTATCTTGAGGCCAGTGTCCTTTTGTAAGCTTACTTCTGCTTATATTTTACTTCTTTTTATTTTATTTCTGGTGACTATACCTTTAGAAACTTTATATCCTTGTCTCTCAAGCTAGTTTTTCACTATCTTTTTCTGATTGTTTCTATAACTTAATCTTGACCAGGGTGCAAGCCCCCCTCCATTTGCTCCCCTACCCTACCCCCATTCTCACCCACCCCCATTACAATTACCTTTATACGTAACTATCCCTCCCCTTCCTGTCCCACTAGCCACTACAATTCCACTTCCTGCCTATTGTCACAACCACCTTACTAATCTGTCAATCTTGTCACACCACTTCCTCTATACCACTGTCTCTTTACCTACTCTATCTGACCATATTTTCTTCCATGTATTATTTTCTAATATCTTCTACACTACTTCTTATTCTCTCTATCTCCACCTCTTACCACTCCAATCTCTCTGACCCACTCCTATGTTCACCAACGTCTCACTCATACAACATATATCCAACCACTTCATCTTTTACTATCTCCCCTAATCTCTTTATTACCTCTACCTCAAGTCTATATAAACTATCCATAATGCAGGTTTTTAAACCTTCCCACAAAGCTAAGTCAAAACTATACAAACTCCATCTAGCATCTTACACACTCTCTCCTCACTAAAAACCTACTTTGTTCTGGAGACATCCATCCCAACCCTGGCACCTCTTCTCTCCCCAAAACTACCTCTATACTGCCCCCATCTTACTCCTCTAACAGTCACCAACCTCAGTTACAACAATCATCTCCATCCAAATACTTAACTATTTACTCATTGAATATTCAGAGTCTAGCAAATAAAGTCACTGAGCTGCACTCATGGATAGCTCTCAATACCCCTCACATCCTCTCCCTGTCTGAAACCTGGCTCAAGCCACAAATCTCAAATAGTTTAATACTCCCACCAGGTTATAATATCTTCCGATCTGATAGACCTGTAAAAAAAAGGTGGTGGCGTGGCCATCCTCTACTCAAACATTCTTAACCTCTCACCATAGCCTTCCCCAATTCCTGACTTCCTCCCAGCTGAAATCATCATCCTTAACTGCCATCTGAATCCCCACAAAAAAAACCTTGCAATTGCCTCTATCTACCTTCCTCCTGGTAACAATCTGCCCATTCTTGAAAACACCCTATCCTGGTTCTCCCACAACATACCATATGAGACACTTATCCTTGGTGATGTCAACATTGATTGGTCCAAACTCACAGCTGACTCCCCCCAACTCAGTATCCACATACATGGCTTCCACCAACTTATAACATCTCCCACTTGCTTCCATAAAAATTCTACTTCCAGCTCCATCATAGACTGGATCCTTAAATATTCCCCCCACCAATACTACAATCCCACCACCTTACCTGACTCCCTCAGTGATCATCTCCCTACCAACATCTTAAGACACTACTCCCATATTCCTAAAGCCCACCTTATCAAAGACTGTCAAACTATCGACTTTCAATTCATCCCAATTTAACTCCATTCTCCACAACATAGATTGGTCCATCCTAAAACACCTCCCCCTAACCGATGCTGTAAGCACTTTCAATAGCATCTTCATGAATACTCTAAACTCCTTAGCTCCCTCTAGGAAGATCAGAGTAAAATCAAACCATGCTCCCTGGCTCTCCAACGAGACTAGGTCCCTTATGAAACAAAGAGATCATGCTTGGAAAACCTGGACTAAAACTAAACAACCACCCTTTCTTCAAAAATACAGGCAACTGAGGAACCTTGCAAAAAAACATACAACTAATGACAAAAAGTTATACTATAGCTCTGTTCAGCTTAACAACAAATCCAACCCTCGAAAATTTTGGTCAACTCTCAACAACATCCTCTATCATGGAAAGCCCTCTAATCCCTCCCCATACCCTAACTCTTCCTCTCAGGAAACAGCTACCCTCCTGAATAAACACTTTATATCTTCCATCCAAAATCTGGTAACCTCTAAGCCAAACTCTACTTTGACACCCACCTCTCCAAGTCCCACTAACACAACTTTGTTTTCTTTTGAGCCAGTTCCCAATACTTACATCAAATCTCTACTACTCAAGCTAAAACCTTGCTCTTCTTCCACTGACAATCTATCTCCTACATTCCTCAAACTTGCTGCTGACTCAATTGCCTATCCTGTATCTATACTAATTAATCGATTTATTCTGGAATCAACTGTCCCCACCCTTTGAAAATCTTTCTTCACTATCCCTCTTCATAAAGGTGGAAACTCCACTGACCCCTCAAACTACCGGCCCATTGCCATTCTGTCCCCCCTCTCCAAGATATTGGAAAAATGTATTCACTCACAGCTTCTCAATCACCTCCTCACACACCACTTACTTACCCCTACCCAACATGGATTTCCTCCTCACCACAGCGCCACCACTGCCCTCCTCTCCTTCACTCATATCATTGCAGAGGCCCTAGACAACAATAAACTCATTTCCTGTCTCTTCCTAGATCTCTCCAAAGCCTTTGATACTGTCTCTCATCCTCTACTACTATCCAAACATGCTAATCTCCACCTATCCCCCTCCGCACTTGCCTGGTTTAATAGTTACCTATCTGGCAGGGAACAATCTGTCAAATGGCTCTCATCCTCCTCACCTTTCCTTCCCATCTTCACTGGTGTTCCCCAAGGCTTCATCTTGGGACCCCTTTTGTTTAACATCTTCACCAATGATCTTTACAGCTCATGCAAAGAATCCTCCCTTATTCAGTATGCCGACGACTCCACACTTATATCCATCTCAAATAACATTCCTGAACTACATTCCCTGATCCAACAGGCCCTACTATCCATTGAACAATTGCTCTCTCACAACCTATTGATCCTAAATCCCAAAAAGACCAAACTCCTACTTTTCCTTCCCTTTCTCTTTCTCATCACAAAACCTCCTTTTTTATTACATCTTTTAACAATACAAACATCTAACCTGACACCCGCACAAAACTCATAGGGGTCATTATTGATGATGAACTCAAGTTCAACCTACACATACTCCAATGTATAAAAAAAAACAAACCAGAAACTAGGTCTGCTATATCTGAACAAAAAATTCCTAATCCCTGAATCTAGACTTACCCTGGGCCAGGCACTCCTCCTCCCCTCCCTCTTATATGCCGCCCCAGTTCTTACCAATATCCAGGCCTCCACTCTAAACAAACTGCAACAGACTTACCATAAAATAGCCAGATTCATTACTAACTCCCCATACAACTCACACCACTGCATTTCTTTAAACTCTCTTCAATGGCTTGAACTTCCCCAGTTTCTGCTATCTTATCAATTTCATAAGCTACACTCTATTCTTTATAAACCCTCCTTCTGTCCATCTCTATCTTCCTTAGTCTCAATCTACATCCCATCCTGGACCCTCCATACTTCTAACTAACAATTACTTGATATCTACCACCCAAAAAGGTCAGTAGGCAAACTACTCTACAAACACTCCCTTGCCCATGCTTGGAACAAACTTCCCCTTGACTTACATTCAATCTCCCACACCTCAAACTTTAAAAAATGAACTAAAAGCTTATTTTCTCAATTCCAGAACCTGCCCTTGCCATGACCCTACCTAGTCTTCCTTCCCTTTATGTACCCTTAAAAGGACCATACTTGGTACCTCATTACACCTCTCTCTCCAATGTGTCTACTATACATTTGCACAATTTTATACAAACAGAACATGTTTATTGCTGACCCATTGAACTATATCAATGTAAAATTGTTACTTAGCTTCTTTTTAATGCAACTTAAACTTTATGCATGTAACCCAACATATGTGAATAGTTTTGCTATAACTGCTATTATATCAGTATTGTTTAAAATTGTACTTGTTTTAAAATTTATTACTGGAGCTTTTCTCCTCGGGTCTCCACTGAAAATGGGCCACAAGCCCAGTTGGACAAACCCAGTTAACAAATGTCAGTAAATCAATAAAATAAATAAATACTAGCCAACCTGGGGACACTTGCAGACCTCCATCCAGAAGCTTTAGCTGGTATTGTGGAGGTCGGTGTCTCTAAAACACCGAGCCTGGAGGTGCCTGGTAAGTCAGTACTGCACATATAACACAAATATATTTCACATAGTTACATGTCTTACTGTACAATATGTAATGTAACATCATATGCAAGGCATATATGCACACATGCCATATACTATAGTCTGCTACTCTATGTATGCACAAATGTGCATACTCCATAGTATAGTGTATTGTACTGGCTTATGTGCTACCATGAACATTGCACCCTGTAGCTATCACACAGGTGTGGATAATGATCTTACTGCTGTGACACTCCTGTTTAGGTACCTCTGGTATTTTGCAGTGACAGCAGAGTGTGTCAGGTGAGATTGTTATTATTTACCAGGCTTGATAATGCACAGATCATATTAATTGCATGCTATCTGCCATAACACATGTACACATGATGCATGGCGGTCCTGTTAATAGACACTGGTCAGACCTGCAATGCATCACAGTAGTTACCCATGTGAAACAATTGAAGACTATATGAAACACCTACACTAAACCTTCCAAACTGTCATTGCCAGATGTGTGGACAACTGAGAATACAATGGTGGAGGTGTGTTTCACTGTAGGGACAGGTACTACATATAAGCATTGCACATGTTGGGAATACAAACGGTACTGTACAGAGAGCATATGTGTGCACACACTCTAAATGTTTTGGAGCTGGAGTGTGACCAGTCCACAGGATACACCCTTGTGGATTATACCCTTGCTATGAATGTCACACAATGTCATGTGCTATCTGACATGTCCATGACATGTAGGGGGATGACTGCAACACTGCTTAACTATCCTGCAAAACATGATGTCTCACATCCATACATACCACCCTTTGTCTGCATAACCCTGTCCTCAGTGGAGTATATGACATCTATGGGTGTATGTCATATGGGATAACACTGCCATGTGAAATAGATGGCCATCACAACCACTGGACAGAACATGTGTACACATGGCCATGGAGGATGGCCAGAGACATGAAGCAACAAACACAGTAGAAGTGATGTACATGCGTGTACACCCTTTTGTACATTGGCTCAACACAATACAACTATGGCCTTTGTGTAATAGTGATATTGCAGATGTGAAACACTAAATATCATACAGACCAGTGCACAGCTTGTGTAGGCATAATATGAAACCACCACATAACATGTCTTGAAAATCTTGAGTGTGTCATGACATGAAAGCATTCACCTATACAGTATCCAAATGCATACATGTATTGCACAACATACACATACAACCACATCAGGCCACATATACAGTACATTCACCTTGCTGGTGTCAGACATCACTGTCATGCCTGCTTCTCATGTGTGTGAGGTACACAGATGGCATGTGGGATATAGAGTACTGCTACGTTAGCCATGTGTGGGCATAGTTGCCAGGCATCAGTAATATGGTTGCAGATGTGCAGGAGTGTCATCTGTATACCCTTCTGTGACCTGTATCACACATTCCACATTAGGGTTTAGTTTGTATACACCTCAGTGACGTGGGAAACATTCCACATTAGGTATGTATTGTATGTGAACACAGTCTTGGATATGAACTGTGTCAGTAACTCACACTGTATAGCAATAGTGAAGCCACATGATGCCCTGCAATGGCTATGCACATCAGCTCAATGTGCAGTATGTCACTGCATATTTGTAGGGCGGACAGACAACATTGCTTCAACTGAAGGCCCTTGTTAGTATAACACAACCCTGCATTGGGACACCATTACCGCACTGTAGATTGGAAAGGACAACATTGTGTTACACATGTATGCATGTCATTCAACACGTCAGCAGAAGACATGTCATACTACATGTGATTGGCAAGGTCATACACCACACATCAGGCCGGTGTACTGTAGACCTGTGCTGGTCTGTGGCACCATTGCAAAGTAGGGACAGCCATGTTAAACATGTGTGTACAGCCATATGCACAATGTCTGTAGACTCAGCTCAGGGGTAGGTGGAATAATGTTGAACAGACATGCACTGCTTTGGGGGAGATATGCAAGCTAGGGCTCAAGCAAATATAGTATTCGGTCGACATACCCTTCAGCTCATGTTCTCACACATAGGGGCAATGGCAAACACAAAGCATCAGTGGCAGATGTACAAAGGTCAGCAATGGTCTGTTAACATGTGGTGTATGTTGCACACACCATGGCAGTGTGGTGCAGTGGTGCATAGTGCATGCATTGTGTTGCAGATATGGGGCATAAGCTACTAACACAAATGGTGCAATACAAATAAGTATGTATGCTAATGACCACTATAATTGTGTAAAGTGCATGCTGTCTGCTATAACACATGCATGCTGTTTTGTGCAACTCAGGGATATATAACTACCAGTATAATTGTCTAAGCTGAATGCCATCTGCCATATCACCTGCATGTTGCATGCTGTTGGGTGCCATATCATGTGTCTGTGTGTGTCTGTGTGGTATAACTTGTAATGTACAGTTCTTGTCTTCTTGTTACAGGTGTTGATGTAGGTGCATTGCCCTCCTGCGGTCCACCTGATGTTAGTGTCCCCAACGACTCTAGCAGTGATGATGAAAGTATGATTGAGGCACAGGCAGGGTTGTCAGGGGCTGAATATGTGCCATCGGTTGCCATTACACCTGCACCCCCCTCATCCTCGCACACAGTTCCCCTGCCTACACATACCCCATCACCACTGGCCAGAGAGGAAGGACAGTTGGCGGGTGGTAGCATGGAACAGGGAAGTGTGGAGACTATGGAAGGTGTGCCTGCACACCATAATCCCAGTCAACTGACTGGTGATGTCCCACACAGGCAGGTGCCCAGTGCTGCTCGTAGGAGGAACACTGGCCAACATGCCCTTGTGAGACAAAGCATATCAGCTGGAGTCACCAGATGCATGTTTTGGGCTGTAATGGAGGCACAGGCATGTGCTGAATGGCACAACAGAGAAGGTCTGAGGCTTCAGAGGTCTGCTATCCATTCATTATCTGACAACATCCAGGCAATTGCAAATGCTCACCATCATCTTGCAGATGTTTTGGATAGATGATTGGGTGACATGGTGGGAGTCATTGACCATGGCATGTCAATCCTCGAGTGTGGAATGTCTGTGCTGGAACATCTGGTGGGAGTGAAGCATTGGGCATGTGGACATAAGTCAGCTACAACAGCTGTTGAAGGTCTACATGAAAATGCTACTGCACATGCCCACTCCCATAGTGGCAGTAGCAGCAGCAGTGAAGCTGGTGCTGTGCAGTCCACACCAGGCCATGTGCACATGGTCCTGGACAGTCCCAACAAGGACACAATTCCAGTGGACATGTGTCATCAGACAGTACCCAATCTGGACCTCTGCCTTGTAGTGCCCATGCAACCCCTGGCAGGCGCAGGTCACGCGGCCGTGGCCTGACACCGTGAACTGTGAAACCTGCCTTGTACAGTCTGCAGCTGTCAATAATACCCCTGTGTAGGCCAGCCAAATGCCAGAACTGTGTGCATGCATACACACACACTCCAGAAACAAATGTAGGGCACCTCAACACACACACGCATAACATCCACACACGCCCAATGATATCACAGGCCCTAACACACGCTCACATGATGTCATCCAATGGCGCAGCCTAGGCCTCTGGCAAACATTATCACCCTGTGCATATGATGATGTCTGTGCCACATCCCTGTCATCCACACCATCGATGCAGGCACATGCTCATATGGTCTGATGCACAGGGTTAACATACTAGGTAGACAATTGTAGATTAATATTGTTGAGTAGTGTTGACAGGCAGCAGACATACCATGTATTATAGTTTTAGAATGCATTTTGTACGTTTGACATTTGTATTATGTGTAACAACACTAACAGCATGTTGATCTTGATGTTCTGCCTTCCTCTTTCAAGTGTATTTGCATGTGCCGGGGGATATCAGTGTTTGCGGTTAGTGTCCCATATCTACATGTTGACTACTTTGTAGCTTCCACATCACAGTTATAATCTCCCATGTTTCAATTATGTTTAGTGCTCTAATGATCCAAGAGCATGATAGCTGTGTAGTAAGCTACTGTGTTCAGAGCCATCACATTCATAGTGGGTGACATCACAGGTATAGTTACCTGGAGCGGGAAGGAGGTAAAAGAGGGGTATAGCGAATGACAAGGGTAAAGGCCAGTGGAAATAGTGGCTTCTCATTGGGAAGCAGTAATACCCACTGCCATGACAGGATGCAAACACAGATACACCCAAACACTCAGGGATTCACAGACACAGTAACACACACTCTGACACACACACAGTTACCAGTGTTCGGATGAAAACCCCTGCCTATGTGCAAATCATCATTATAGTACTACGCAATTACAAGATGCACCACAGAGATTATACATGTACAGGTAGTCAGAATGGCCTAAGATCGAGGACATCAACAGGGATACTACAGTGCAGTGAGTGTATGTGGGGAGAGAGGTTCATCAGTAGGCTATGTAACAACAAGTCACACCCCAGGGTGTGCATGTTAACAGGCGGTTAGAATGCCCATCTAAGATTGATGATATCAACAGGGATACTAGATTACATTGAGTGGATGGGGGGAGGGGGCATTAACATTTCATTATGGTAAAACACAGCCTCACTCCAGGGACTGGACAGCCATACACAACACACACACACACACACACACACACACACACACACACACACACACACACACACACACACACACACTGTGGCATTCACAAAGATATATACCTATGTCACACACATACAGATACTTGACATGTGTGAGGTTCAGCCACCTGCCTATGCCTTTCTTTTTACATTTCAGTCTGTACTGATGTCAACAACAGTGTCCAGGAGAGTGAAAAACATGTTGAATGCATTCCCAACCATACGTGACATATATGGACGGACACACACCCACATGTGCTGGTACTTTGAATCAAACACCTGCCCATCTCATGATAGGTATTACAGAAGTACAGCACTACTGCATTCACTACAAAGTGTACTGACTCTTTCCTTTGCCAACTGTGCTGATATATGCACAGGGGAGGTATTACTGTTACAGGTGTCAAGAGATTTGCCTTCAATGTCACCCTTACTGGATTCTACATTGTCTGTCTTCCACTTCAATTAACAAAACCAGATCTTAGCAGTTACACAGGTTATTGTAGGAATGGTTGTAACACACCAGTGAGCTGTCCTCAGTAATCATTCATCTGCAAAGTAGCCCCACCACTTAGTAGTCATGTCCAAACATCTGTCCATACCTCATGTACAGCTACTGTACTTTGAGCATATAACCATGTACAGCTGGCAATGCTGAGGCTGTATTGCAACAGCATGATGTACTAAGATTACAGTCACCTTCAAACATCAGACATTGCACACGCATGGAATCTAAACAATTATCAAATGTACACATATGCGGTCTACATCAGTAAGTGGACTAGCAGGTCAAGAGGATACATTCCACACCTCCCCCACGCCATGTGTGAAACATAACCAAGTATTACACCATAATGGATGTCGTATTCATGTACTGTTAGGACACAACCAACTTCACCAAGTAGCCAAGTGTACATATATGACAACAGCACATATCAGCAAGACACACACAGCATTATTCAATGTCATGCTCCTACAAACTGTTACTTGACAGTGCCATGGTGAAGCCAGGGCACTGTAATGGTCAACAGTGAGCACATAATATTTGCCACACACACCTCATGTTTTCTGGAAGAGTGTCAGCAATGTGCTCTGTTAGAGCTAGGCAGTACACTCATTCAAGCATGTGCGAGGTCTGTGGCTTGTAAACATCTCACCCCAGCATGTACTGGCTATTGTGGTACTAAGGCTAATGTCCAGACAGCACACAGCATGAATGGCTTACAGTTGTTGACATGGGGTATATGTAGTAGCTGTGGTAACACATGGCTGTACATTTCATGAACATATCACCTGTGACTACTCAGGAACATACAGAGCAAAGCTGGATTTCCCTGAGTCTGTCAATATAGGCCTTGTGTAGGTCCAATGATCCTGTTATTTGGGTATGCTTGTAGGCATTGCATTAGGTAGACATGTCTAATGACATACATGCCACATGGGTTGTTGTATGATTATGACAGGTGTCATAGGTGACCAGTAGAGAGGGAATATTACCTCTGTTAACATAGATATCAAACCTTATGCACTGTTAGCATGCTATCTGCTTTGTGCATGTGTGTAATGACTGTAGCCACCTATATGTAGAAAAGATAACGAAAGCTATGGTAATTTCATTTATGTTGCATGGGTGTGGGATGTACATAATCAGGGCAGGTACAGTTAGGTCATATCCAACCATGAAGGTGTTGTTTACTGGTGTACAGCAACAGTTGGCTGTGCTAATACTGACAACATCCGAGGGACCCTGGTATGTGTACAACTGAGCTGGTTACAAACAGTGGTATTATTGCATTGCATAACACATTATGCAGCTGTGTCTGTACATGGGTACTTTGCACAGTTGATGTAAGCCTAGGTACAGTCCTCCAATCAAAGGTTATCTGGTGGTCTACCATACTATGTCATACCACATATGGATGTGTTTTTGTAGTCTGGAGACAAGGTGGTGGATGTATATGAGGATACAACCTAGAATGCAGCATTTGCCACTCTCACCTGTACCTGACTCATCTGTGATGAGTTATGTCGGAGTACTGGTCTTTACATGTGAGCAGCCTTTATGAATATGTGGACACCACCACCTGGAATGGTCCATGCCAGTGTTATGGCCCACATGCCTGGATCTGAGTTATATGGTGGTAGTGCAATTGTGCACTACAGTGCCTTCAGTCAGGGGTTCCTCACTGCACAGATGTCAGTATTCCCCATTGTAGGTTCTACACTGAGCAAATGGATTACAAAAGCCACACATCTAGCACTGGTTAGCATAAACATCCAGTGCAATTGTCTTGTAGGTGTCAGGGTGTTACTTCTGTGTGTAGGACATTTGCCTTGGAATGCGACTATATGGGTAAATGCAACCTAGGTATTATCCACATTCACTTGAAACATGGATGCATGTGCTCTGTTTCGAAGGCTTGTCATTCAGTCATGACAGCCCAGAATGACAGACACTGGACAACCTCATAATAACAGCAGGACATTGGCTCATTGTTTTGGTCTAGCAGTTGCCACTCATACCATGACATCACTGCGAGTGGCAGTAATATACTTGTTAGCAAATGCCACATGTAAGGTGACAGAGCAGCAGGCATTGTGTATATAACCAATGTGAGATGTACTTAGTGTAGCAGTCCTGCTAATAATGACAACTACTAACACAGCCAGGAGAGGTCATCTTGATACCTGCACCTCAGTACCATTACACAATTTAGCTCACACATTATGCTTGCACATGCCACTGTTCCAAGTATAATGCCACTGTCCACAACCTGTTATCAATGTATGCTTTTCAGGGCAGCAAGGTGTGGGATACATGCTGTAGGTAGCATCCACCTGTGTGTCCCAGTTAACCTATTGTCTGTCACGTCCACACATGCATGGTTGTGTATACTTAACATATATATATATATATATATATATATATATATATATATACATATGTCAGTACTTCATGTACATGTATGCATGTGTATCAGACAGCACAGATACATCATTTACGGGCTACATACACATATCTGGTAGTAAACCAGTATGATGTGCATATATACTGACAGGTAAGATGTACATAGCTGTAAACCTGTGTGTTTACAATAGGAGTCCATTGCAATGTGTTCTGTACATGTAAGTGTATGAGCATGCACACTGTGGCCTTCTTTGATTAGAATCGGAGTGAATCCCAAACAGCCCTGTGATACACTGTGGCCTTCTTTGATTAGAATCGGAGTGAATCCCAAACAGCCCTGTGATACTAAGTGTATGAGCATACCCACTGCTACCTTGTGTAATTTGAGTCAGTGCATCCAAACAAGCTCTTTGTTACTAAGTGTATGAGCATTCCCAGTATAACCTTGTGTAGTTGTAGTCATAGTGCATCCCAAATGGCCCTGTGCTACTAAGTGTATGAGCATGCCCACAGTCACCTTGTGTAATTGGAGTCAATACATCCAAACAAGTTCTGTGATTCTATGTGTATGAGCATGACCACTGTAACCCTGTATAGTGATAGTAGTTGTCCATTCCACAGATGGGCATACTCCAGTTCAGGTTCCTGTTGTGATACAACTATACCTCTCAGGCCTACCTGTGTACTACCTGCAGATGATGTGTCTTGTTTGTGCATACAGGTTGTAATAGACACCTACTTTAAACACGCAGGTTTACAGCTATGTACGTCGTGACTGTCAGTATCCCTGTTGTTGTCCTCATTCTTATAACGGCATTCTGACTGCCTTGGAATGTGTAATCTCTGTGGCGTGTCTCATAACTGCAAAGTACTATAATAATGATCTGTAGATAGGCAGGAGTTCTGATCCCACCACTGGCAACTGTGTGTGTGTGTCAGCAAATGGCTGAGTGTGGCTGTATTTGTGTCTGCATCCTGTCATGAGAGCGGGTTTTGCTGCATTACAAAGACATACCACCTTTTGCACTGGCCTTTATCCTTGTCAACTGATAAACCTCCCCCCCCTCCCCACTGCAAGTAATCAGTCCTGTGATGTCACCCAGCTCAGAAGTGGAATCACAGTACGTGTAATTGTATGTGTTCTATGGCACATACCCCAAATGCATACCACTGTACTAGTTACTGTTACATAGGCAAGACGTGTATGCACAATACTGGCAAGTGTGTGCATGTTTGTGTGTGTGACTACCCTGTAGTTCGATGGTAGTCTATGTAGCTCAATGTCAGACATGTCCAAGCTACTATGTGGGTATGACAACCAGAGAACTTAAGGTCAGAATCCGTGAGCATTTGTTAGCCATCAAAAAGAAGGACTCTAACAATGCACTAGCTAGACATTCAGCCATTTGTAGTGTTTTTAAGAAGTTTACATTTTCTGTTATGGATAGTGTGTCAAACACTGTATTTAATGGTAATGTAAAATCTATGCTAGAATGCAAAGAGTCCTTCTGGCAATTTTTTCTAGGGGCAGATAATGCCCCTGGTCTTAATGAAGTAATAAATTTAAAATGTTTTTTAGAAAATAGATAGTTAAAACATTATAATTTTCACTACAGTATTGTTTATCATTTTTAGATGCAAACTTACTTTTTTATACATATGTTTTATTATCTGAATATATATATATTTCTTTCATTCATTGATTTTTAAATTATCTTGATTTTGATATGCATTTTTTAGTATTTCTTTTTGGGATACTTAGTATATGTCTTTAAATAACTAATTTAAATATTTAATTCATTTAATCAATTTATTATGTAAATTTCTTGATTGACAATTGTATTTATTAGAGTTGTAAGGATGTGCAAGTTGTTTCTGAAGAAGTTCACTCTGCATTAAATGTGAATGAAAGCGCTAATACAACTTGTCGGTGTCTCATATTTGGCTGCTTTTTGGGCTGGAAGCGTTTGGTGCTGTATCTTACCCTGTAGGCAGGCATACACATGTGTAATGTCTTTTAACATGCTGCACACCATGGTAGCCATATGTGGTGACTGGTGTCTACAAAGTATTACATAGTTAGGAATGGTAAAGAATACACAGTCAAGAATGACTACAATTGGGTATGTTATTTTCCTGTGCCACTGTTGAGCAGTGACACAGAAGTGGTCGCTGGGGTGTAAGTCCATACCCATCATTTCCCCACCCAAACTCCACAATCCCAGAGGTAGATTACATTAGCCATCATTCCCCATCCCAAACTCCACATACACAACAACCATCCCTTCTCTGGTGAACTGATTAAGATTTAAATGTTATAAAACAAAAGATGCCTTTGTTTTGAGTACACGTCAGTTCCTTTGGAACCTTCTGTGTCACAAAGGATGTTCAGACATGTGTATATATATATATATATATATATATATATATATATATATAGAGAGCGGTGTATATATATGTGTGTGTGTGTATACACATCCTGTAGGTGCATATATATGTAGTTTTGACAGTTGTACAGATGTAGACTTGTCTTTGTTGTTTCAAAGAGTACAGTACACTCAAGGGTACTGTACATATGTACACAAAGTGACTGTCCCATTTGTTTTCAGTACTGTGGAATACCTGTAGTAAGATGTGCATTATAAAATCCATAAAACATGTATACAACCCAGACGGCTTAGTAATAAGTCCAGTGACCTCAGTGTGCATGGTCCAGGGTTCAAGACCTGCAAACCTTGTTGATACTGTAAATTAGGACTGAATAAGACACTTTTAACAGCTGTAAGCAGGTGTAAATGTGTTTTCGTGGCAGTAAGCAGCGGGTACATGCAGGTAACAGACATGTACAACTCGCAGTACACTTGAAATGCCCTTCTTTGGCAATCCTGCTGATGTTACCCACCTAAAAATACACCTCTGGGACTGCTGTAACCCAGTTATCTCCGTGGTGCATGTTGTAACTGCATAATGCTGTAGTGTGATAAACTAGTTTGGTAGGTATTCTAATCCGTGGTGAATGCTGTAGTGTGATAAACTAGTTTGGTAGGTGTTCTAATCCCAGACAGGTGTGTGTGTGTGTGTGTGTGTGTGTGTGTGTGTGTGTGTGTGTGTGTGTGTGTGTGTGTGTGTGTGTGTGTGTGTGTGCACTCTTTACAATTCACATACTCACCTTTGGCAATCCTGCTGGTGTCACCCATCTAGAAATACACCTCTGAGACTGCTGTAACCCAGTAAACTCTGTAATGTGTGCTGCAACTGCATAAGGCTGTAGTGTGATAAACTAGTTAGGTAGGGGTTCTATTCCATGACATGGCAGGTTGTGTGTGTGTGTGTGTGTGTATATATGTTTGACAGTCAGAGCCTGTGTGGAGGTGGCTGTGAGAGTCTTACCACTGGACATGTTGGGGATCGGTTTTTGTAGTTTTCCTATATGGTGTCCGTATTATATGTCACAATGTCCACCTCACAATGAGTACAGATGCCAATCAGCCAAAGGACTGTGTTGGCAAGCCATACCCCTACATCTGGCAAAAGGCCTGGTGAACAAAATATGCAACCCTACTATTACCCGGAATATGTTCTGAACCCATGTATCATTCACAAACACACTTGCCTAGAATATCCCTCTATATTGTTAGTACCCTGCACATTGATGACAGATAGTAGGCATGGTGTGGCTGCAGAGGGCATGGCACCCTGTCCAGGGGTACAATAGGCATATAACTGCAGACAATGTGCCTTCACTATGTTCCCCACTGGATGCCTGCAACATATGTGGTGCCATCAAATCTGATCCACAAAGGCCATACAATGCCTTACACATATGCCCTGTATGGACAGATGCCACTGACACCAGGGAATACCTGTATCATGCTATCAATGCAGGTGCAGGGTCAACCTGCTGTCTATTAGCAGGTCCTGCCACACCAAGCCAGTATTGGCATATCTGATGATAACAGTCTGTGTACACAACATGTGCCAGCCAAACCAGGTACACTTGTACATGTCACTGTACATTATTGTGGGACGCGCACATCCCAGGCAATGTCCATGTCAAGGACTATCAAACACAGACATGGCATGCATTGCAAAGCAATGGCCATACACAATGGTAACCAGATGACAGGACAGTTCATACAATACCCATCTGTGTGGGACATTGCAGACACTACACCCCATACTGCACTGCACAACATTGTCGGGTGGCATGATGCCAAGGATTACCCCTCACCCAGCCTTGTACAGGCATCTTGCACAGCCAACCACTACACACCCATGAAACAATGCACACATGTATGTCAGTACTGGCACCTTGTGTCTGCGTGTGAGGTATGATGCTCCCAACCACAGTCACACCCAGTATAACTCCTGTTGGCATAACGAATGATGTTAGACACGTTCACATGCCCTAGCCCATAGAATCTCAGGATATCCCCTGTGGTGCAGGTAGTACCTGTGAATTACTGCAGTGTGGCAAACTAAGCAGTAAGGAAGTGTATTTGTGAGCCTGGCAAAGTGTGGCAATGTGTCTGAGTCCCTTAGAGAGTGTGGTTGTGTTGACAATAACATCCGTTCATGTGGACAGCCATGTGTGCTACACATAATGTATGTCTACTATATCTCAGTTGCAGATGTCACTCACCAGCACACCAACATGTCAGTCATGTGGCACATGGAGTAACTGCATGCACTTGAAATAGTAATGGATAGTCAGTCAGGGGTTTGAACCCCTGTACTGGTAGGTGTGTGATAGGTGATGTTTAGGTTTTAGTCTCCATGTCCTCCTCTGTTGTACTTTGCCTTTGTCTGTCCCTCCCACACATTCTCTGGTGGATGTGGAGTTGTACACCTGCTCAGCAGCAGCTTGTGTTTTGTAAGATGGTCATGATCATGTGATAGCCTCTGCACCTATTGCTGTCCTCCTCTAACCGATTCCATATGGAACAGCTGTGGTGATGTTCCCATAGCCAATTGCATGGAAACACAGTACAATATCTAGGAACATCATGTTGGTGTTTGCCCATGACAGTCGCTGTGAGTGGAACTTGGATCTGGTGTTTGGTAAACAGCATCACAGATGATATCTGCATATTCCTCAAACAACATACACAATGGAAAATAGCCTAAAGACAGGAGGTTGATGTGCCAGACATGACTACAGCATGTAAGTGTAGCTATGCTTAATTGAGACTAGTGCCAGTTTAACAAGTTGTGTGTGGTAATTGCTTTTTTGCATGTTTTAAAACTGCGTTAAGAACAGAAGAGATCGCCACAGGAAAAACTCCGTCTTCAAGTAAAAAAACTTCTTTATTAGGAACAAGGAATAAGCGCTTTCACGTAGGTTGACTACGCTTCATCAGATACAATTTACAACAAAAAATACCCAACTATTTAAATAAATTTTGGCGGGCAAGTGAAGCAATAACAAAACCAATGAATCAATTAATGTGGCTATTAAAACATCAAGCTCTTAAAGTGACATACTATGATATTGTAAAAATGGAGACCTAGTAAAAATTCACCGGACGTGTCAGCTGTCCAATGTCTTAAATACATTCACATATATTTCATAGACAAAGCAAATTTCAGATACAGTAAAGACATAACCATATAAAGATTACATAAGTATCAGTAAACTTCTATTGACAATAGAATTACTGTTAGGTCAATGTTGCGTTTCAGTTTACATATTCAAAACGCAATGTTGCCGCTTGGTTAGTTACTAACCAGGACATCTTCTATTGCAACCATTCATTCTATTCAAAAGAATCTTATTCTTTTAAACCCAACATAAATGTTTTTTGTTGCGTTTCAGTTTACATATTCAAAACGCAAATTTGCCGCTTAGTTATTTATTAATCAAGACATCTTCTAGTGCTGACATTTGTTTGATTTAAAGAAATATTGCACTTTTGGTCCCAATATAACTAAGTAATATACCTTAATTTCTATGTCATTTTGTGAACCATAAATCATGAAAATATAAAATATTATCTTAAACAATTCAATTTTAAAAATACATGTTGGTTCAAGTTACCGTAAACTTAGAAAATAATACATAAAGAGTGGAAACTGTATGTGAAGATTTTATATGGCATATTCCTAATTGTTAGCAGTGCACGGTAACAAAATACCAAAGTATCGTGCTCTACTGTTTATTACTAAAAGTTAATATCAATAAAACCAATTTTAAAACAAAGAAATATCTTAAAAGAGATTTATATGACAACATTCTATTTGTCAAATTCTAAGTATGTGATTTTAAATGTGTAAGTAGTGTGCATTATGGAAAAAGTGCCGTAATACATCGTACATGAAATTTCAATGAAGAAGGTATTAGGAGAAAATGGATGTGAAAAAATCCAAGATAACATATTGGGAAAGTTTCAAATGCAAGAAGATCAGAATAACGAAAAAGGTTATCATAAAGGGAACCAATTAAAGAGGCACTGTCTAAAATGTAATCAAATCATTTCTAAGATAACAGTAGACAATGGTGGAGCAGAATGAGGAATATGTAACACCGTATCCCCTAATAGGAAAGCTATGATCGATGTTAAAGCATATTTGACCAAAAAAAATCATATCTGTAAATCTATGTGTACTTCAAACTAAAACGTACAAATAAAAATAAGAATAGCAGATAAAAAAATGAGAATTTTTTATCATCAAATGCTAATTAACCCGATAATATGAGCTAATGTTAATAAAAATTGATAAGAATATTGGTTATTGTAAATATAAATAAGTATATATGTAAAAATAATAAATGTCTATTTTAATACAACGAATTTGAAATATAAATTAAACTATTATGATGAATGTAAATGTAAAATTAATATACAGTTGTCACAGTGTGTAAAATGTTATGCATAACTGTATCTGTCAAATGTATTTCATATCATCTCGATAATAAATACTAAATAGGCAGACTGACATTTATCTAAACCTATTCAGTCATCAGTAATCAACAGGCAGAGAAAACATATGAAAACAGATAGTGCAACAACTTCAAAGCTTCCAATTATTTAATATAGGTTTTATAGAGACAAACTGATTAATACCTGGACTAATGTGGGCTTTTAAGGTGAATATCCATTTGAGTTCAGTGCAAGCCATTAACAGTATCACCTCCCCTTAAGTGAATGGTTACTAGTTGTAGGGCTTTAAAACTAAATCTATGTGTTGTATGTTCTAAAAGATGCTTCGCTAGCGCATTTTGTTCATTGCCCTTTCTAATATCATAGAGATGGTTATAAACCCTATCTCTTAACCTCCGCTTAGTTAGGCCAACATAGAATGCGTCACAATTGTCACATGTTGCAAGGTATATGAGATTTGTACTGTCACAATTACAGTAAGTGGAAGGTACAAACTTAAAAATGCCTTCAGGATGGATGAAGGACTGTTCCTTAGAAATATAAGGACACATATGGCAATGGCCACAAGGATAAGTTCCATACAAAGCAGGTTCACCTACTATTTGAAAAGGGCTTTTATCTATGCATAGTGACTGCTTAAGGTTATTACAATTCTTGTAGCTAAATCTTGGACGTTCACCTACAACTTTCTTAGTAAACTGGTCCATAATGAGCACATTCCAATTTTTATTTATTATTTTTTTAATTGCCACAATATCACTAGTATATTTTATAGTGAAGGACAGCTTCTCAGTGAAGCTGCCTTTAGTATATGAGTTGTTTTGTACTCTTTGTTTAACCTTACAACTGGGATGGGCCTTGCCAGATGGTATGGAACCAAACATTTGTTGTTTACAGTTGTTAATCATTTTATTAGTATATCCTCTGTCTTTAAATAGCGTTGTTAAGTTGTCCAACTCAGTTTTAAAAACTTGATCATCACTGCAAATCCTTGATATTCTATTCAATTGGCTGGTGACAATACCTGAAAACATGAACCTGGGATGCATGCTCTCAAATTTCAACAATGTGTTTCTCCAAGTAGGTTTTCTATAAAGAGAGACATCTATTGTTCCCTTACTATTTAAATGCAAAGTTAAGTCTAAAAAATTAACACTTTCAACTGAGGTTTCTATAGTAAACCTCAGGAAGGGACTGGTGGTTTCTATATCTTTAATAAATTGAATGCATTCATTTTCAGTACCTTCCCATATGAAAAGGACGTCGTCCACAAATCGTTTATACAATTTAATATTATTAAATTGTGTATGTTTGAACAAATGATTTCTTTCCCAAGCATAGACAACTAAATTAGCATAACTATTCACACAGGGGGTGCCCATGGCAACCCCCCATTGTTGCAAATAGTATTTATCCTTGTATAAAAAAAATGTTGTTACTTAAGATTAATTCCAACAGATGGTTAATCAATATTTGTCTATTGTTACTATATTGGGAACATATCACTAAGATCTCTCTTATGGCTTGAAGTCCTAAATCATTCGGGATGCATGTAAATAGATCCTTCACATCCATAGTCACCAATAGATAGTTAGAGAGATTCCTGTCTAACTTAACGTCTCTCAAGACTTGTATTAATTGGTATGAATCCTTAAGAATATTCGGAATGTCATTTACTATGGGTCTTAATAAATGTTCTATGAAGGATGAGATGGTGGAAGTACTCCATCCTTCACTAGAGACTATGGGCCTCATGGGCACAGGCAAAACATTTTTATGTATCTTAGGTAAGCCCTTGATGACAGGAATAGTGGGAAACTCAATAAAAAAATATTCATATGTTTCACAACTTATTTGACCACACATTAGGAGATCATAAAGATCTTCTTGTATTTTTTTAATAGTATTGGTAACAAAGCTGCTAGAAACAGTTCTGTAGGTATTACCATCAGAAAGTAAAGACATCATGTTCTTATCATAATCAGCTGTATTTAATATAACGACAGCTCCACCTTTATCTGCTGGCTTAATGATTATATTAACATTTTGTTTTAACCTAATCAGTGACTTTTGTTCATCTTGTGTAATATTGAAATAAGTACATCTTTTTCGTTTCATGGTAAACATTTCATAAAAATCATTTTCGCAAAGTTTCATAAAACATTCTACATTGTGTGGCATTACAGGCACAAAGCTACTTTTTCTTTTAAAAAACATTTTTAAAGTATCAGTCCGTAAAGCTGCCTTATCCTTAAAAAATATTTTAAGTGACACATTACGGCAAAATAACCTTAGATCAGTCAAAACTTCATTTAGAAAACTAGTTTGAGATGGAATGAAATTGAGCCCTTTGTTAAGAAGGGAAATATCAGATTCATTAAGTATCAAATCAGATAAATTACATACTAGATTATTCAGTTCCTTTGTTTCATTCGTGTTCCATAGCCTTCTTCCGAACCCTTCCTTTTGCGTGGTCCTCTGCTGGTAGAACAACCTCTCCAACCTGTTTGTTTCTTTACTGGGAAGGGTAAAAAACGAGCAGAAGTAGAAGCCATATCTTTAGGTATGGCTCCAGCTGAAGCATAGGTTTTAGCCGCTTGTTGATTCGGTGGTGGAGTGTCATTAGGTAAATTATCATCAATGCTAAGTGGCAAAGGAATG
Organism: Protopterus annectens; assembly: GCF_019279795.1. Taxonomy (NCBI): domain Eukaryota; kingdom Metazoa; phylum Chordata; order Ceratodontiformes; family Protopteridae; genus Protopterus; species Protopterus annectens. Next base: position 1,673,076,649 of record NC_056726.1, on the reverse strand, counting down.
ATTGCAGGAGCTTCATTGCGGACTGTTTTATTGAAACTGAAATTAGTAGAACTGACAGAAGGTTCTGTAAGAGAATCAATGGCTGCAGGAGTTCCATATACAGTCTTGTCAACATGCCGGGTAGTAGAACCAGTGGTTGCTCTAGTGTATTCATTTCTCGGCCAAACAAACACTTGTCCGAGAAAAAAGTCATTTGCATCTCTAATCAGTTTCCTTTGTTTAGTTTGTTGTAGCCTCTCACTGAATAAATGCACTTGAGACCATATGCTGTCAAGTCTCTTAATTAAATAATCAGATTTAAAATGTTCATTTAAATAACTTTGTTGTTTATCTATCTTGTTCCGTAAATCAGTTTCTAAAGGAGCAAAATATTCTAATAGAAGTTTAATATAATTGAAGCCAAGTTCGATGTTCAAATCCTGCCACTTTCTTAACAATACGGGATGATTATCACCGTATGTGGGCATGCAAAAAATGCGCATGCCTCTAGGAACAACCTTGAAGTGGAGGCAGGCTTCTAAATGTAAACGTTGCCAGGAATATCTTTGTAACTTATAGAGGTCATCCTGTGGTGATGTTCCCATAGCCAATTGCATGGAAACACAGTACAATATCTAGGAACATCATGTTGGTGTTTGCCCATGACAGTCGCTGTGAGTGGAACTTGGATCTGGTGTTTGGTAAACAGCATCACAGATGATATCTGCATATTCCTCAAACAACATACACAATGGAAAATAGCCTAAAGACAGGAGGTTGATGTGCCAGACATGCCTACAGCATGTAAGTGTAGCTATGCTTAATTGAGACTAGTGCCAGTTTAACAAGTTGTGTGTGGTAATTGCTTTTTTGCATGTTTTAAAACTGACAAGACAGTGCTCTGTTTATGAGGGAACCCCCATCTGCAGGGCCATCTGTGGACTGGTCAGTGTGTGAAATCATTTGTTTCTTGTGTTACTCACTGAACACACATCTGTGAACTGCAAAAGCATAGTGTGAGGATTCCAGTCAGTACATGGTGATAGTGATGAGAGTTACTGCCATCGCATCCCTGATTGGACATATGTCACATGAAACAGTGGTATGACAGTCACTGTCTGAGGTTCTCACAGTGACATGCCAATAATGGGCCACTGTTCATAGCAGCAGTCACAAGTCTTCTACACTTTGTACAGATGTCATGCAGTATATATGCATGTGTTGTGCTCCCTCTGCAAATGTATGCCATCTTTTGTGTTGGGTTGATGATCATATCTATGCATGCTGTTATATGTAATATATATATATATATATATATATATATATATATATATATATTTGTGTGTCTGTAAAGCAATGCATGCCCCGCGCAAACACACTTACACACACTTACTGGTGTTTATATATGCTTAAACCTGCTTACTAGTGCCTTATTCATTATGACACTGACACTTCGCTCCAGTTCACTTTCACTTTTATTTGTTATTTTGTAGGTTATACAGTGGACAGATGTTGAAATATGTTCATGTACAGATTACCGATGGAAAATGGTATGGACTGCAGTGGGATTCGGAATGGGAATGTCTGTTCGTTAGGTGGATGCTCTAACCAATACATTATTGTTGCACTGCTTCATTTGCATATATACCCTTGACTCCTGGTTCCCCAAACACCCACCCAAATACCTCAATAACACTGCAGTCATCCATTCTCCAGTTGGATTTGCTGTGTATCCACACCACTACACATTGGCCACTCCCTACTCCTGTAGACCCATCCCATCGGTTGACTCACTCCACGTATGCTCAGAAATCCCAAATGTTTAGTCCACAAACATTGGTGACATGAGCGACCAAAAGGACACTATTCCCAGTTTTTGGGTTGTCCCACATGGGACACCCATGTCTTTATTTCAAGATTAGACTGTATACTTCATTACATCCTTACTCCCATTAACATGACACTACAATAAATTAATAAGTATGACTATGTGGTAATGCACACGATACACATGAGAGCCTAATTATGTATGAGTTCAGCATAATTCTTTTACAAATAGACCTGTTTAGTTATTGGCGTTGCCATAGCTGGCAGATCACAAGAATGATTCCATGTGTGAGAAAGTCCTCACATTTGATTTTTTCAGCACAGCACTAACTTCGGACATTGTACACACGTCTGCGTTTTAGCAGTTTTGTCCCTTCTGCGTTTTAGCAGTTTTGTCCCTTCTGTCTTATGCACAACCTATTATTCTATCTACTGTCAAGGTTTGTAAGGGAAAATTCATGTTATTTATGTCTGTAAATGGAATGAATGTGTTACAGAGAATGTACTTCTACATTCTACATATAGATGTATGCATGTGTGTATGCATATATACTTATAACGAATTCGCTGACCTCCACGAGGCGGTCCAATTAGAACCAGCCCATCCAACCCTGACAAGCCTGGATCCATAAATTCATACCCATAGTTCCTCCACCCCACCCGAGTTCAACATACACGCATACCATCCATTGTCCAGTTGCTATCACAGCCATGACACACCTCCCCACATTGCCCTCTCCTGAGCGTTAGGGGCCCTACACATATGGTGTCCCAACCCATGTATTCTCAGGCTCTCCCACCATTTAGTCCTTGAATATACTTGCCCTTGCTTGTGTAATGGTCGGATGGCCAAACATTCTATCAATGTTTGGGTAGTCCCACCAGGGACTACCCTCTGATTGTAAAGTAGACTTAGCAGATCAACAATTTTACTCCCACTGGTAACATCCTGCCTGCAGTGTGAGTAGCAGTGCTTTGCTCACTCCTGCCCAGCTTGATAAGACATATGCCAACAGCGCTATACAATACTGGGGTTGCTGTTGATTCCCTTCTCATTCCTTTTGTATGCTTTATTGTTACGATGTTCATTCGTCATATATATATATATATATATATATATATATATATATATATATATATATATATTAATCTGTACATACTTATATACATTTCCTATGCTGGGCACTGCTTACACCCACGCAAGCGCACTCATACTTGCTTACTGGTACTTGTATATGTTTACTGCTGCTTATTTGTGCTTACACCTGCTTACTAGTGCCTTATTCATTATGACAGTACCACTTTGATTGAATGACATTTAGTTAAACATCTCATGTGATACTTTTATGTCAATTTTACAGCAAAATGACATTCATTCCACATGGAAAATGATATGTGCTATTGTTGGACTCGAACCGTGAATACCTGTTCATTAGGTGGATGCTCTAAACACTACACTATTGACGTTTACGTTGATTCCGCATGTTTTTCTCTATTTGAATGATTTTGATGTGTAAGCTACACTCGATGGAGGGCAGTGATGCGCAATCACGCTGCACTTTGCTTACACTTTTGATATTGCAGCAATACAAATGTATAATAAGGGCACGGGTATTGTGAAAGTTCTAGGGACGGGGCTCAACATTCCATTATGTGTTTGTGTGTTTACTACTTAGATTTTATTTCATTGTTCGTGGACACTCTTGTATGCTTAGCATGCATTTCGGTATCCACAGACACTGAATTACTGACTTACTATTAGATGTGGGTTCTAATAGTAAACATAGTAGGTTGTGCAACTGCCAGGGTATGTTTACGCCTCCGTAAAGCACTTGTACACTCCCCATGCACTCGCACACATATCCTGTGCACGTCGAGGGTGCAGCGATGCACCCTCATACATATTCATATGGTGCTGCTGCACCATTTGTAATGAGGGCGCTTGGTGCAAAGCTAAAACTGCCCTTGCACTAAGCTTCATGAATCCCGGGGATTTTTTATGCATTTCTGCCATTATCTGTTTTTTTTTGTGTGTGTAATTATCAAAACCTCTGAAGAGGGTGCTTCTTTCATAATCAGATGTAATATGTTTTCTCATAATATGTTGGTTGAAATTTCTCAGTCCAGAGGAACAAGATAATATATTATTAGTAAAGAAAACACCTGACTAATTTCAGTTTGTAAAGCTGGCTAAGAAGGAAAGAATGTTTGAACTCTGTTGCATTTAATTACATTTACAATAGCACAATTCATACAGGTATTGCACAGCACAAATGTGAAAAGATTAATATTCTTTCATTCTGAAATATAACCTAAAAACTGATGATGACTGAAGGAGACATTGCTGTATTCTATTGTTTTCTTTTCTTTCAGTACATTTAACTAGTGGCTTGCAGATCGTGTTGATTTTACTTTGCCCTAGGCATACTAGCAGAATACTGTCAATGTAACATCGGTATTGGGCTTCCTTAGGCTAACAGTACAGAGTGCAAGCTTGTAGTATCACATGGTCTGCAAAGCAACCTGCTTGATTTCAGATCACCACAATATTTTAGAAATATGTTGAAGCAGAACTGAAAGGAGTTTCAGACAGAGATAGTATAAAACTCTCCAGAGAGGACAAAAGTCCACAGTGATGTTATTAGATTCTCCAGAATTATTATGACAAAAAACAAGGTCACAGAGAACTGATCCTCATAGCAAAACAATGTCCTACATTATACAGCATATTTTCTTTACATGCTAACAAATAAAGAATAAACTAATAGAAATTAAATAGCATTTCTAAAATATTCTATTGCCTTTTGCATGCTGGTTTTGAGAACTGTCCATTTGTATTTTATATTTGCATCTTCTGTTTTAAATTGGATGCAAGGAGACTGCAAAAATGATACTATCAGCAACTGCTGCATTTACCTGCAAGTTCTCATTAATGTCATCTAAAGCACACTGACATTTGCAGCTAACTGCCACATTTTCTATTATTTATTCTGTAACAATGATTCACACTGAACTGCACCCGCTTACATAAACATATGGAAATTAGTCATAATTAACTAATAATATGATGAGAACCTCTGTGGCACCTGTTTACAATATGCTATGGAAATGGCTTTAGAATCTGTCATGCAGTGCTGACTCAGAGTCCAGGTATGCATATTACTTATTTGAAACAGAATTTGATGACAGATAAAGATGGTTTTGCATATTAAGTCTGCCCTTTTCTATAGTCATTTGGATAAGATTCATATCCTGTAAAAATTTCTTTCAATTGCCCATTATAAGAATGGTAGTGATCCATTATGCCCCTGTATAAATATCTGACTTCCCAAACTGTCCTAAAAAGTCATTAGCCAGTGCTATGGTATAGAGAGATAAAGCCTTAAGTACAGCCCTGGTGACCTGGGTTCAATTTGTTGCAAGGGTGTTAGTGCTCTTCCTGGGGCAAGTGCTTTCATTGAAGATGCTCCCTGATGGAAGATGTGGTCCACAGAGGGGAGTAGCCTAGGACATTGCTGAAAAAAACAAGGGTGGGGCATGGGAAATAAATGTAGGTCATAATTACCCCCCCCCCCCAGCAACTGATGCAGTTGCTGGCACTGTCCCAGAGCATGCTCTTAGGATTGAAGCCAGCCCCAGCTCTCTCAGAGAAGTCCTGTTGAAGAAAAATGAGCAGGTAGACATGGTGGTGGTGGGGTGCTGAGACAGCCAGAATGGATAAAGCAATGAGGAGGGGGGGATTGCCCAAAATGGTCTGGTGACATAAATGTTGCAGCTGGAATCAGAATTACAAATCTGTCAGCAAGTCGATGTGATCAGTATTACTCCATAATGTCTCTTGAGATGAAGCACCCAAAATGGAGTGTTAATTGATGGAATTATTGGTGCTGTACATGAAAGACTGATGTTACAAAATGAATACATTTGTATTGATGGAACTAGCGAACTGTATAAGCACTGCTGTGGAGAGTCCGAAGAGACAAATTTCTGTGTAGAATATTGTGAATTATGTATATAGCTCAGCTGTTCACTGTATTGCACTTTTTTGCCAATGTCTTCTGTGCCTTGAATGCGCAACCTCGTTTGAAAGAGTTATCCCCAATTTCTGACAGTTTGGCTTTTTCACCTAGGGCAAGCAGATACACAGTTGTATTACTACTTTAATAAACCACTCATTGTTTTTTCCCCAAGCTTTGCCTTCAGTATATTATTTCGACAGAAAAAGAGCATGACTTGTTTGGTATCACCCCTTCTCCAGATTTCATATATTCTCCAGCTGGAAAAACAATAAAATGAACACGAGATTATTCTGTTAGTCTAAGTTACATTGCGCTTTATTATAAAAACAAAAAGCCTGATCACTTTTGTACTTTACTTTTACTACTAGAACTTCAGAATGTCAAGTTTTTTTTTTTTTGCTTAATGCTGCAGCTACATTTAGGAAATAAAAAGAAAACTGCACCATGTGAATGCTGTCACACCTGCAGATGTGAACATTAGCACACTAGATTAGAATAGAAAATGCATCAAATATTTTAAAAACCTTACATATATGATAAAATTGCAACTGTATTCTTTGCATCTGAATATATGCTTGCATCATGAGCCTGTAGCCATACAACCAGACTTTAACACACCGAAGCATAAGGTATGTAGCATTTTAGTTAAACTGACAAAATATAAAAAAACAAGTGGGGCACTCAGGGCTGGTTGAAATACATTCTGATGGAATCCATTTTATTTGAATTAAACTGATGAAATGTAATGCATTCTGATAAAGTGATTGAATGGACTGCATTTTTGAAGAGAATTAGTAGAAACCTGGTATTTGTCCAAAATCACCGGATACTGCAGATAAGGAAATTCTCCTTTTTCTCCATTACAGTGCAGTATATTTAAGTTAGTGGAAGTCTGTGGGATGTGGGGGTACTCCTTCAAAAATATGTACACTTTATGAATTGTTTTACTGTTTTACTGTGATATTCCGTTCTTCACTGTATTTAACATGTGAGAATGGAATCAATATAAGAGTACTTTGACAAACTAACATAAGCCCTTTCAGCCTCTCAGTATTTCAGTATCTCAGTCATATTCATAATTTAAGGCCTCAATGAAATAGATATATATCTGTATTTAAGAGTTGTGTACTTCCATTAGCATAACTGTAAGGCCCATTTTACATTTGGTAATAGGTAAAGGATACAATACCTACAAGGCAACATCCAATGCTAAAGATAGGTTTGGCTTAAGTACAGGACAGTTCAGACAAATATTTGAAACAAAAGAAAAGCATACATTATGATGAGTGAGAGTTCGTAAGAACTGTGCGGAATAAAAGTTAAACCATGCATGTGCATTATACAAAATGTCCATCATGACAATCTGAGAATTCTCAGGCACAGATTAAAAATAATAATAAAAATAGGAATAACATAAATGCAAAGGTAAACAAGCATAAGGAAAAAACTATATTCAGAGCCTGGTCTATTGAAGGGAAAGTCCTAGCATTTTAAAGGCAATTTAGAATGCCAAAGATGGGGACTATGGGTATTGGGAGGTTGGTGTAATGGTTAAGGTATTTATCTTACAGACACAGGGTTCAGGGTTTGATTCTCACATGGTGTAATGGACTAGGCTTATAATGGCCCTCAAAGGCAGTTAGCCTAGTACTAATCTATGAACCACAAGAATATGAAAGAAAGTACGACAAAATACTTTAAAATGCACCATGCAAAGGAGTTGTTAAAGGCAGTAAATGATAAAAAAGACAGAGTCAAAATAAAAGCTCTGTGTTAAGCAAGAAATAAATAATAACAGCATAGTCTATAGATACTTTGGAATAGTGTAATAAAACAGTGAGGTAAAATGAAAGCTTGGTGTCAAGCAAGAAATAAATAATATCAGGGCAGTCTACAGATACTTTGGAATAAAATTAACATATAGATGACAGTGCACAATTAAAGGAAAATGTGTAAAATGTTTGTTAAATCACTTTACCAGAGCAGTGAACCTGTGAAAGGCTGTGAAAATGCCAACAAAGATGGCTGCTTATGAAAGAAGCTCAAATCAGGCAGTGTGGAGTCAGGTAGTAGGACAGTGCACTTTTACCTCAAAATGAAGTAGTTTATGAGGTTGCAGGCAAGTGGAAGGAGACTGTATGATTTACCAGGAATGAGTTAAAAGGGATAAGTAAGAACCTTGGGCAAACAGCTCATTGAAAAAAAAGGTAGACAGAGTAGGTGCAGTGGCAGATCATAGATGGCAAAAAGTTAAGAGGGTGAAGCTGTATATAACCACATTCTGATATAATGCATTGGAAACTAATGTCATTGAAATAAGGGACATAACAATGATTTCAAGCTGATCAAAAGGAGTAAGGGAAACTGACAGCATACATTTATACAGTAGAAGCAATTAATTAAGTTACACTACCATGTAACTAAAATTGTGAATAGGTAGAGGAGGAAGAAGGAAAGAACAGAGAGACCCTAATGCACTGAAAATGCTTTCCAAAACAAAAGAATGGGACAGGAATATAATATTACAAATTAACTGCATTGGCAGTAAAGAGAAAGAAAAGTGTACAGCAAAATGGTCAATCAGAAAGATAAATAAAAGGTAATTTTAAAGAAACTCAATGCCGTTGTATTGGATGTAGTGATAATATGCACTGTTGTGGGTTATATAAAAATGGAGACAGGGTGACTTAAGGAGAACATGCAAGAAATTTTGAACTAAATGAATGAGGTAGAATAACATAAGAATGAGTTACTGGAAGTTATATCCAGGTTGGATAATGTAGTATAAAATGGATCATGTGGAGACAAGAGATCAAAGAGGCAATTTTAGAATAATTGATTTTGGAGAAGGAATAGGGGTAGATATTCCAGAATTTGTTCCAACCTGTGCTATAGACCTGGGGAGGCAGAGTAGAGGTCTGTTCACACAAACTTATAGTGGGGACAGGGTGGGGAGGCCCAGTAATAGACCAGGTAGTAAAGGTAGACGCACCATAGTTAAGATGTACTGCCACCAAATCAAAGAGTGGGTTTTAAGAAAAGTAGCATTGGAAAGGGGTCAGACAATAGAAGATAAAAGTTTAAAATGTAGTGGAGGAATTTTCAACTTAGATGCACCAGCTGAGAGTAGAGATGGTGCCAGTGGTGTGGTAGCTGAAGAAGCTGGACTAAGGTCAGGCTGTTAATACTGCATTTGGAAGAATTAAGTGCAATGGGGAGGTTTAATGCTATCATACACACGAAGAAACCATCAGGCTTCATGCTGACACAATGAGGAGAGCAAACAAATAATGGGGGTAACTACCCATGAGTGTAGGAGTGAGATCTACACCAGTGGAAGTGGGCTGTGGAGGAAGAGGAGGAGGGGTGTGGAGGCATGCAATGTTACAGCAACAACTGATGCATTCAAATTAACAAAAGTAGTAGCTATCAGCATATAAAACAACCAATGAAATGAAGAATGAAAAGCAATTTCCTATGGAAATAGCAGGAAAAAGAGAGGAGAGAGAGTGACAGTTATAACCCCCTACTAGTATATGCTTTTATATGAAAAAGTATCATTGTTCATCTAGCCCTGCAAAAAAAGTACAAGGACAAATGAGGTAGGGAAAGTAGAGAGATAGTGTCCCCTTAAAGAAACCAGACACAAAAGAATGTGGTTCTCCTTGATTAATCAAGTTGAATTAAGAGAGAATGAAGCAGAAGATGAGTAGAGTGATACAGAGGAAAACATGCCCCAAGACATGTCAGGAGCAGAGTAAGGGAGGAAAAGGAGAAGACAGATCCAAAACAATGCAGATAATTCCCTGAGGGTTATCATCTGGACTATGAAAAAGTGTGTGATGCTCTGATCCTGCATTATGAGTTGATTGCTGTAGTGGAGTCAAGTAAGTGTGGGACTTTAAGTATGGGGGGGGGGGGGCAGGACAAATTGTGTTTCAGTTATGTGCCTGTTTTGTTGCTTATATGTTCTTCAGCTGGGAAGATGTAAGAGGTTTGTTAGAGGATTCTGGGTTAGGACTGATGAAGATGGAGATGGACAACAATGAAGATGTATATAAAAATGAATGAGCAATGTGAAGCTGCTTGGCAAGACAAAGAGATGCAAGCAGGACATTGTTGAGACTTCTGAAGTGAGCTATGATTTTTGATTTATGTGAAATGGACAAGGAGCACTTATATGTAATATGTACACAGAAAGGTGTCCCCATATGGAAAATGTTAGAGATTTATGTTTTTGGTTCTTGAATATTATATAAGTAATAGGGGGTAGGGCCCATCGTCATCAAGTAATGGACATACATTGACCTATATAGTCCATCTGGACTATATGAAGAGAGACATGGTTGAGCTCTGTGTATGTGTCCCAGGCAGGTATGTCCCTAGCCTTGAGCAGCATACTACCATCACCTAGAATAATACCACAGTATAAAAAAAATCGATTGATTTCAATAATTGGCCCAGTTCTTGGTGCATTCAAAGGCAATCCAGTTCATGTAAGCCTGGGTAGCCATGGTCGACAAACCTCACTGCTTTGGCGAGAAGGTTTGCATCTGGCAACTCTAGGTTTTTGGCTGCTGACAAAGGCTCTTGCGTCCCCTATAGTGCCTTTTTTAGTCAAGGTCTCGAAAACAACATTACAAATGGGAAATTAGCCAATCAGAACAAAATAAGGGTCACACTGCTAATTCTAGGAGCTTAAACTAAAAACTGCACTCCCTGGAGGCACTTATCGCTAGAAGATATAAATGTTTGTGCAGTCACAGAAACCTGGCTCAAGGCCTCAAAGCTTACCCCAGCCTTGCAAGGCTACAATGCCTTCCACACCCTTAGACCGCAAAATGAACATGTGAACACCAAAAGAGGCAGTGTTTCATTCTATATTAGAGAAAAATTCACCTCCCTTACCTACTCTTAACTTACAACAAACCTTCCTCCAAACTCACCCCCTACATATCTCAAGAGCAGGTCCTTAAAGCCTTGTCCAAGGCAAAAACAGTCTCTGTGGGACCAGATGACATCCCAGGCTGTCTTCAAAACAGGCAAAAACATGAACTAGCATCACCACTTAGTACCCCTTTCAGTCATAACCTAACCATAGGTTTTGTTCCTGCAGAGTGGAGAACAACATTAGTTATTTCCCTCCACAAAGATAACCTAGCAACAGACTTAGGGAATTACAGACCAAAAGCCTGACCAACTTCATCTGTAAGGCCATGGAATGTATCATTATGGACATCATAAATAAAGATATGTGACCTCCAAACCCTTGATCCTACCCAATTACACTTCATGAAGGGCAGATCTTGCCTGTTAAATCTGGTGGATTTCTTTGAAAATGTGACCAAGGTCATTGACATGGGCAAATCTGTGCACACAGCATACCTTGACCTGGTAAAGACTTTCCAACATAATCCCACATTCAGGCATTACTGATAAACTTAGCAAACTGAATGTAAATGTAAAGCCGTTCATTGTAAGATGGGTTGCCAACTGGCTCACAAACCAGACAGACACTATCAAAGTAGGTGACTCTACATCAACCAGTAGACCTATCACCAGTGGGGTGCCATAGGGGTCAGTGCTGGGTCCCCTACTGTTTGGTATAATTTTTATTTATTTATTTAACTTTTGTTGTCTGGGAAAGTCCAACTAGGACAGAGTCTATTTTCAGCAGAGGCTTGGGGAGAAATGCTCCAGACTCATTTCTTTTGTAAGTGGGAGGAAATCAGATTATCCAGAGGAAACCCACATGAATGCAGGGAGGACACAGACTCTGCACAGAAGGCACTCCAGCTGCAAATCAAACAAGAGACCTCTTGATGTGAGCTGACATTAAAAGCTGCACCACTGCGCTGCCCAATATGCCATATATATTTCTCTGAAGTTCAGGTCAAACCTAAGGAGTTGTAGCTGACCAAGACTGAAGATAACTGCAAACTAGGTGCAATCACTGAATCCCCAAATTATGTCATTATTCTCCAGCAGGGTATCACACAGACCAGTGACTGGTTTATTAGTTACGGTCTCAAACTGAATGCAGAGAAATGCATCATGATTCTCTTTGGCACAAACAATGTCCTCTCACAGTATCAAATCAACAACAATACTCTAAGTACCCATAAAGTGGTAAGGGACCTGGGCTCACAAGTTGACTGATCTACTGTAGTAAGGAAAGCTTTCTATGTAGCACACTTGATTAGTAAAGGCATCACCTCGAGAGCAAAAGAAGTTATAACCTCCCCTATACTCGGCACTTATCAGGCCCATAATTGAGTAGAACAACCCATTTGACATGTGCTGTACTAAGCATCTAAAGCAATTAGAGAGACCTCAGATGTTTCTAACAAAGAAGATCAAGGGCTTTCAGCGTGTGCCTTACACAGACTGACTAAAGTCCCTGCCACTATACTCTGTATTATTTAGACTTCTTAGAGGAGACTTTTGCCTGGCCTACAGAGCAATCCAAGACCCAAACCTAATGAACGTGCTGAATATCTGTAAATCAAACAGGACTAAGGCTACTCATTCCAGGGACCTAAATATGTCCTGTGATGTAAATAGGGCATGCTGGAGGGACATATTTATCTCTCAGTGACTGCTGCATCTTTGGAATAGGCTACCAATTTATGTGAAAGAGAGCACCTCTATGGCACTGTTCAAGAGAAACCTGGACAAGTGGGTTGGGCACAACAAATTCTTACTGAAGATAGAGCCCACAACCCTCCTGGACATGGGCAGTCATCACTAAATGCAGTCTTGGGTACTGACTAGCTTTTATATGGCATTGCATTGGTATGAAATGGCTAGGCTTAAAATGACCTCCAGGTTGATAGCCTAGTAATCTCATTTCCAACCCTCCTGGACATGGGCAGTCATCACTAAATGCAGTCTTGGGTATTGACTAGCTTTTATATGGCATTGCATTGGTATGAAATGGCTAGGCTTAAAATGACCTCCAGGTTGATAGCCTAGTAATCTCATTTCCAACCCTCCTGGACATGGCCTAGTAATCTCATTTCCAACCCTCCTGGACATGGGCAGTCGTCACTAAATGCAGTCTTGGGTACTGACTAGCTTTTATATGGCATTGCATTGGTATGAAATGGCTAAGCTTAAAATGACCTCCAGGTTGATAGCCTAGTAATCTCATTTCTGATGATGCTAGGTTTTCTGGTTATGATTCAAAAGTAATAACATTTTTGACTTCCAGGATAGGAAAGAATGTGGGTGATGAAGCCCTCATATAGGAATGTGCAGGTGGTGATTGCCCTCTTGCAAAAAAATGTTTTATGATTTATTTTATGTTTTTTGATGTTTTGGATATTTCATTTTTTCCTGGTCAATGTTTTGAGTGTCAACTATTTGTGTAGTCGACATTATGGCAAAGATCACACAAACATGTACGCACATACTGTTTATTATGCTGCTTATTATAGATTGCAAAATAATTTACAATGGAAGAGATGCATTTCTGATTAAGGTGCATTTTTCCATTATTAGTGTAGTTTAATGCCTACGACCAATAGGCATGTTGACTTTTTATTTTCTTCTTCTTTATAAAGCAGCCCATTAGCTGCAGTGCTTATCTTTTTCTCTTCTGACTTTATCCCTTCCTTTAGCTGACTGATTAAACCCCTGCATAGGGTTTTCTATATTTAGTTTCTTGTATCCCTTCCTTCACAGTGCATCTACAACAGCACACATCTGCAAGATTAGTCCAACCAAGTTTGTTTTCAAACAAAAGCCTTTTCCTAACTGCAAAATAGACAAGGATGCCTTGTTAAATATAAATCTATGTACCCCATTAATTCTGTATGAGAAAGACTGTGACAAATTAAGTGTATTAGGAATCCACATAATGAAGAAACTTTTCACGTCCCCATTTTCTACCTCTTCTGCTGGCTCAGAGACACTAGTTATTTTCTCTCCATAAACCGACTGATAAAAGACCAAATAGGGTCATAGGTTCATAGATGTTTACTAGCCTAATGACCACAAGGGCCTTTGTAAGCCTACCCATGCATCCCAAATCTCTGATAAGTTCTGGTACTCTTGATATGTGTAAGCAGGGGCCAGGGAGATGAACCATTTACCAGTTGCCTGTGTCCATTAGAGACATAGGTGTCAAACCAGGGATGGATTTCCTGTTCCCCATCCAATTGTCGAAGTTATACTAGATTTGGGTTTGGGAGGAGCCTTTTCCAGAGAAGGACTAGTCTCTGGGATACATGCCTGACTCTCCAGCAGATCCTGTTTATATCACAGTCAAGGTTTAAGTCTTTAGAAGGGGGAATTCTGGTGTTTTTGTGAATATGCATGAGGTCAATCAGAGTGTGGTCTGACAATGTTTTGTATGCCAGTCATAGATCTCTCCTTACCAGCCTGCAAGAGACAAAATACAGGGCCCTTACAAAGCCTAGCCATATTTATCCTGAGCTGCCCCAATTGTCGGTGGTTAGGTGAGTGAAGTTTGCAGGGTTAAGGGTCTATGGCAGTTAATAATCACTTCCTCTGTGCAGTAGGGACATGGGTGCCACCCCAGGAGTGAATTTGCGGCCACCCATCCATTGAGCTAGGCTGCATTTGTAGATGTTCAGGAAGAGGCTCCGTTTCACATGAGTTGGAAGCTTGTTCCAGAGAAGTAGCAGTCTCTGTGAGATACAGCTATCTCTCTAGCATGAACTGTTCATGTCACAGGCTAGGTTAAGATCCCTGGAGCAAGTGATCCTCATGTAGTTTGACTTACAAATGTGTAATGTTTCCATCAGGCTAGGTCAGAGACTGCCTTGCTAGGCAGGCACAGGTCATCCCTTAGCAATCTGTGGGAGACAGAATACAGGGAAAGGGGTTTCAGTCTTTCTGCATAAGACTTGTTTTGTGTAACCTGTAACTTCTTGGTGAGAAACCTCAGTGGTCTCACTGAGTCTGATTAAATCTTTAGTTATATTTGTGTACCAATACTATTTCACCTGCAATTTATTTGTGTTGTAATTTCTTAGACTATTTCATAAATTTGTGAGATTATATAACTTACTTGTCTCTACATAGTCTGACAACTGTGCTTAATTTGTACTATGTATGTTTTCTTTTGTAACTACCTTTGGAGCTTTTCTCCCTGGGCCTCCGCTGAAAATATACATGTATCCTGTCGGACAACTGTGCTTAATTTGTACTATGTATGTTTTCTTTTGTAACTACCTTTGGAGCTTTTCTCCCTGGGCCTCCGCTGAAAATATACATGTATCCTGTCGGACTATTCCGGTCAACAAATGTAAAATAAAACAAATAAAAAAATTGTTGCAGGTGTCTGGTGAGGTACATGCAAAAGGGAGCAATGTACTCAATCATTGGTCTGATGAGGGCCGAGTATAATGGAGTTATAACATCCTTAGATCTGGATGCAATGTGTTTACTTATAAGATGTGCCACATAGAAGGATTTCCTCACTACTGTGGATACACCATGGTCAAAATTCAAGCTGCTATCAATCTGAGTACCGAGACCACATACAACTGGGCCTACACTTGGGGTGCTTCCTATAATGTAATTAGCAAGGAGGTAAGCTTTCCCAAAAGGAATAATAATGCATTTTTACATTTAGCTTTAATCTGTGGCTTTGGCACCAAGCATTTGTCTGAGTTAACCCTCTCTGCAGTATATTAACATCACTGGAGGATTCAATAATTATTCCCAATTTGCAATCAGAGAACTTGGTCAGCCACAGGCCATCCAAATTTGCCTGGACTTCTGAGAAACAAATTCTGAACAGCAAGGGCTCAGCACAGAACCCTGTGGTCTGCCACTAGTGACTGCTCTTTTGCTAGAGATGAATTCATCCACTTTTACAGTATGTGTCTGGTCTGTGAGGCAGTTGGCTACCCATCTGGAAATGGAGGGGCCACTTCCTAATTGGGAGAGTTTCACTATAATACCTGAGTGGAGATTGAGTCAAATGCCTTGGCTAGGTCAAGACGGGTGATATGCAATGTCTTTTCCTTGTTCAGGGTGTGACCCCCCCCCCTGCACTGGCCCAGTAATCAAGGAGCCTCAATCCTCACCACTAACAACAGGGAGGGGCGTGCACATTGGGAGGATGACAAGTACACACACAGTAAACTGCAATTTCCCTTAAGAGCACACATAGATCACAGTCAGTCTGGGGATGGTTTGTCCCTCTCTCTCCAGATCCCCAATAACACTCCCCACTGGCACAGCTATAGGGTAAAGATCTCAGCCGAGTGGTCAAGCCAAAACCTCCAGCACCCTCTCTGTCCAACCAGTGCTTTGTGTCCCTGCCCAAGTAGCTGACACACACACACTTTCAGATTTGATTTATATACAAACACACAGACACTCCTGGCGAAGGCTGGCACAGGTTCACTAGCTATGCCTTCTTCTGCCCAAACTATACAGTAGTACCACCTGCCACCAACCACTACTTATCAGCTACCATAAGACCCTTACAAAGCGTGACCAATTCTACTAGCAATGTTACTATTATCCAAATGGTAAGTGTGTCCAAGACTTGAAGGCTATTTAGGAGTGGCCGATACAGTGTTACCAAATACCTATGCAAGTACACTAAGAGCTTAAATACCTCTAAAGAAAACCAGCCACAATTAAGAGGTTTAATTATATTTAATAATAAATAATAATAAAACAACATGACAATACTCATTAACCTAGTACAGTGATAAAAGAGTTCAGAATCACAGGAAATATTTTAAACATTGCAGAACAGTCTTACACAAATATAGAAAACATCTAGACTGATCCTACTATATTGCCATCTGTCTCTAAGAGATACACTATGATCTAAGTCTTACTTACAGAGCAAGCAAATACAGATAAGAAGGGCTGAGGATGTTTACAGGTCCAAGACAAGATACAAAATGCACTGACTTTCTCTGATAGATAGTTCTTAAATTAATAATACACATTAATGCTGGGTTCTCTAGATGACCTCATTCTTGTCACCTTTGCCTTAGTTCCCATGCTAAACAGATACCAGCAGACTTTAACATGTCTCTATGAAAAATACTTATCTCTTAGAAGCTGACACATATCTTAGAAGCTTGCCTGAAACTGGAAATCATAAAACTGTTAAACACCTTTACATTCAAAACCTGCAATTACCTCTGCTTCCAGACAATAGGAAACCCTACAACTCTAGACATTGTAATAATACACAACTAAAACAAAACAAAACAAAATAAAAAAGAAAAACAACCAAAAGACCAGTAACCCAGTAAAATCCAGAAGTAATTTATTCACTCACTTAACTCTCTGACATCTTGGCTGGAATGCCTTCAAAGAAGAATACACACCCAAAAAATACTCCATATAAATAGCACAATCAATTATTCAATAAAAATTCAATTAGAGAAAATCACAAGCATAATTAAAGAAGAAGTCCCCAATTAAGTTCAGAATTCATACCATTAGGTATAAGAGTACCAAATTTAAGAATATAGATGACTTATTTATATAAAAGTTTATCCTTAAAATAAGTGTCAGTAAATTCACAATTATTACCATCCACTTTTTCTAAAATGGTACCTTGTAAGCCCACAAATGAACCCTGATATGCTTGGTGAAAATTAACTGCCTAAGAACTAGTTTCTTTAAAGTTTTCTATATCTCTTTTATGAAGTCTTACTTTGAAACTCTCTGAGACTGACCAATATAAAATTTATTACATGGACATTTAAGGGCATAGATTATACCAGTGGTATCACATTTAAAAAAACTTTTCACTGCAAATCTGCATCCACCAATATTCCCAAAACTATTCACAATATGTTTACAAGCCTTGCATCTATTGCATACATAAGTGCTAAAGTTAAATCTCAAATCATGTACATTAACACTAGACATAATAAATTTACCTTTCACTAAAAAGTTTTTTAAACTTTTCCCCACCCTAAATGAGAATTTGAGTTTCTCAGTTAACCAAAACTGAGAATCTCCATTACATTGCATATACTGCCAATAGTATTTCACCAAACCTGTTAGAATGTCACTAAAGCAACTATAAGTAGATACAAAATAAACGTCAGTCTGATTTCCATTATATATATTACCAGCTTTTCTACACCTGGGGTAGACATTGTGTCTGCTTTGAGCTGAAACAGAGATAACAGAGTCATAAACAATTTCCACTTATTTTCTTAGAGTTTGCAAGTTAACTCTGTATTTTCCAGCCATTACCATCAACACATATATTTGTTTACGCATGCAGTTTATACACATTTCTGCTCTTTTCCAGCAGGGTGCACTGTGGTTACAATCTCGATGCTCAGTACAGAACATATACTTTCCTTACATTTCTAAAGCAAGCATACAAATCATACTACTATTCACAAATGATTCAAACTAAAGGGGTGGCGAAAGCCACATAACTATGGGCTAGGCTTATAAATGCCCTTGGGCAGATAGCCTAGTATGAACCTATGAACCTATGAACCTATGAACATACCCATTTTCAGCAGATGCCTGGGAGAAAAGTTCCACATAGAGTACAATGAAAATACAGTAAAATCTAACACAGTACAAGTCGCATTAGAACTACTATACAAAACAAGTTGAAAGAACAAACTATGTTACAATATATACTACACATCTAGATGATTCTATAGAGTTAAAAACATTATAGTCACTGTCACTATACTTGATGTAGTGTCCACAAAATAGTACGTATTTAGAGCAGTGTGTGACACTGACTGCTATAGTACATGAAAATATAAATAAATAAATAGAATGCTAGTTTCCATTAGGAAAACAATAGCCAGAAAGTTAGTGATATAGACAGATAGTGAGAGAGTTAAGAAGAACAGAAGCAATACAGCCTGAGCAGAAGCTTAATGATATGGTATAGAAACAGAAGGAGGTAGACGATTCTTAGGATCTTGCAGACAGTGAAGGACTGAAATGTGATAGAAGAGGAGCATGAGGCTAGTGTGGAAGAAGAGCAAGTGCTGAGCATCAGGCAGGGTTTATGCAAGAGCAGAGTCATGTCTGTTTGAGATGATTTTTTTTTAAGAGGCTTTGAAATGGGTTAGGCTAGGCATATACCTGGTAGCTAGAGGTAGTGAATTCCAAAGTATAGAGTCAGAGTATGAATATAGCGAGTGACCTGGTTTTCTTGTGAGGTTTGAGATAGCTAAGAGATTTTTGTCTTCTGATCATAAGGATTGATTTGGTGTGTGAGTTGAGACTAGATTGGTAATTGTAGGGCAAGCAGTAGGCTTGAAACTAAGGTTGTGCAAGGTGGATAGCTGAATATAGGCAAGTTGGTTGGGGAGTTCAAGCCAGTTTAATTCTAGGAGTGGTTTACAATGGTGTGTGTGATATTTAAAGTTTGTGGAAAACTTTGTAACTTTGATGTAGCACTATTCCATCTTGTTTATGGTAGAAGTTTGCAAGTTATTTAGAATAGGGGCACCATAAAGAAGGGAGGGAAGTAAAAATGTTTTTGCAGGGGTAGTTTTGATTGCTGCATTAAAGAAATGTTTGTTTCTGAATAAGAGTCCCAGTTTTTGATAAGTTTCTTTATATTTTGCTGTATGCTGTATATGGGGGTCCAATGAAAGTTTATTGTCAATGATAACTCCTAGAAGTTTGGTTTCCTGCACTGTTTCTATGACAGTGCTGTCAGTTGCAAGGGTGTTAAAATGATCAGTGATGGGGAGGTGTTTTTGGAATGAAAGAGTGCTAGTTTTGTCTTCTTGGGATTAAGAAAGAGTTGGGCATTTCTAGCCAGGATTTGACTGCAGTAAAGGACTGTTGAGATTTTGAAAGTAGTTGTCATAGTGATTTAGCAGTACAGATTATGGTGGAATGATCAGCGTATTGAATGAGGGTCCCAGGGTGAGAGGCAGTGTGAAGGTTGTTTGTGAAAATGTTGAAGAGTAGGGGTCCTAGGATGAAGCCTTGTGGGACTCCAGTATGGTTGTGGAGAAAGGGTGAGAGTTAATTGGACCATTTTACTGCTTGTTTACAATCCTTGAGGTAGCTCTGAAACCATTTTACTGTGTTATGTGGGAAGCCTAAGTTAGACAGTGTGTTTAATAGTAAGGTGTGAGACATTGTGTCAAAGGCCTTGGAGAGATCAACAAATACTGAGGCTGTATAGTATCCTGCATCTCTGGCCTTGTTGACAGTGCCTGTAAAAGATAATAAGGCTGTAGATGTGCTGTGGCTATCTTGGAAGCCATGTTGGGTTTTGGATAAAAGATTGTTTTGCAATAGATGTTGCATTACTTGCTGATGGACACCCCTCTCGAGAATTTTGGATATGGGTGACATGATGGTTATAGGATGGAAATTGGATAGATCAAAAGAGTTGCCTCCTTTGTGGATGGGGGTGATGTGAGATTGTTTCCATATGGTAGGCACTTCTGATTCAGATAAAGACCTATTTATTAGGATGCTGATTTGGTAGGTGATTGAATTAGCAGCCAGTGTGAGGAGGTGTGTTGGAGGATTATTATCTGAGGTAGAGCAGGGTTTTAGTTTATGTAGCAGTTTCTTAATGGTGTCAATAGGTGTGGACTGAAGTGAGAATGGGGTTTGTATGACATTTGGTTGAGTAGGTGGGGTTAGTAATTACAGGGTTAGAAGTAGCTGATGGTCTGGGGTTGGTGTCTGAATAGGTTAAAGGGTGGGGGTGCAGCATTAGGGGTGTTAGTAGGTATGATATTGATTTTATGAAGTGCTTGTTAAAGCTTTCAGCTATTTGTGATGGATGGGGTATCAGGTGATAGGGTGTTGTCTCTGTTTGTTCCAAGGTTAAGAAGAAAAGCTATGGAGTGCCAGATTTATTGCGGTTGATATTATGTTGGAGTTGAAGGTGGGAATAATATGACTTCTTACCTCTGTTGATTAGTTTTGTCACTTTTTTACACAGTGTTTTGAAATTAACATGATTTTGTTCATTTTTGTTCTGTTTCCAGGTTTCCAGGCTAGGTCCCTTTGCTTCATCAGGTGTTTACATTCCTTAGAGAGCCATGGAACTGAGTTCTTTTTATTCTTTTCATACGAATGGAAGCTAAGGTATTAAGCATGTGAAGGAAGGTATTATTAAAGTATAGTACAGCATCAGTAAGGGATAGTTGTTTAAGGGGTGTCCAGTCTATTTCATGTAGGAGATTGTTGAATTTATGCTGACAAAAATTACATGAGCTCCTGATTTTACAGTGTGTTCTCTTAGTTGCTGGGAGTTTGTTCTAAAGGAATACACTGGCAGATGATCACTGAGGGAGCTAGACAGTGTACCGGTAGAGGGGTAATTGGCGGGGTGGGATACTAGGATCCAGTCTAGGGTGGATTGGCAGGTAAGATCTTTGCTATATCTTAAGAGTATTGATAAGATGAAAAAAACATACAGATTTATACTATTTGTGGGGGAGTTGGAAGCTATTGTTTGTCAATCGATATTTGCATTGCCTAAGATTATTGTTTCGAGGTTTATTGATTGGGATACCCAGGACAAAATGTTTTACAAGACTGGCATATTATTACCTGGTGGGATATATATTACCATTACGCAAATTCTTTTTGATATGTTGAGGTTCAAAAAAGAGATTAGCACCTCGGCATTGGAAAAGGTGGGTATAATACTGGTGAAGGGTGCAATGTTGCTCATACAGGGATATAGAAGGGCTATCTCTCTCCCCCCCTTTTTTTAGATCTATCTCTTCTGGTTATTGCAAAGTTTGGTGGCATTATTTCTGAGTCTTTTACACCGGGGTGTAGCCATGTTTCTGTAAGGGCTAGTATGTCAGGTTTATTTTGATCCACCCAGGCATGCAGTGGGGCTATTTTATTACATATACTTTTAAAGTTCATTGTAAGTATGTTTAAATCTTTGGAGTTGCTCTTGTGGTTAGGATTCGAATTTAGGCCAGGGTTAGGATGTATGTCTCCACATTTGAGTAGGTAGGTAATGAGGAAGGAGTACCATGGGAAATGTTTTTTATTCCAAGGTGATGGTATTGGTGTCAAGTGTGGTTTCACAGGAGGTGAAGAGGTCGACTTGTGGCTTGAATAATATGGGTAGGTATCAGGGAAAAGCTGGGAAGAGATATGTGAGAAGTTGTGTTGCTTAATGGAGTGATGGTTGGAGAAGGTTGTTGATGTGTATTGGTGTGCAGGGGGTAAGTGAGGATATAGCTGTAGAAAGGTTGAGAATTAAGAGTAAAGATGCTAGGCAGGTTAGGAGTAGATGTCAACTGTGATGGTGGGTTTGTAAATAGTAAACGTGGTATTTATGTGTTAGAATGTAATAATCAGGTGCAAACAGAGATTATGTTATCTTGTGACGTGTGCAGCTAAAGGTAAGGCTGGAAATGTTTAGACTTCAGGGTGTGCTTTGACAATGGGGTTAGGTGTTTTGCCCTGTGGTTTGTGATAAGAGTGGTAGGGGAGATGTGACTGATCAGTAGTAAAATTATGGTGAACCTTAGTTTGCATGTATAATAGAAGAGAAGGTGCTAAGCCTGGAGTTAGTGTAAGATGGTTTGAGGTGGTGATAGTATTGTGATGGTAAAGCAAATGAAAATGCAAAGAATTATAGTAGGGAGAATGAAAATTCAAGGTGATGGATGAAAGGGAAAGCAGATAAGTTTGGTTAAATAAAAGTAGGTAAGGTGTGACTGAAATGTGGGTGTGGAAAAGGTAGAGTTGTATATAACTGGATCATAGGAATGAGACGGAGTGGTTTACATGAGATATGAGTAGAGGTGCTGGGTGAGGGTGGGATATCGGGGAAGGGCAGTGGAACAGAGTGAACGAAGCGAACGGCGCAGGAAGAACCCCCCCCCCCACCCAGATGCTTTACCACCATAAACAATAGAATTATTTACAAAATTCTACCTGGCTGGGCTGGCAGCCTTCACACAGGGCCTTGGTGTCTTTCTCGAAGAACTCAACCATGTTTAACAGGCATGATCTATCTTTAATGAATCCAAACTGGACTGGGTCCAGAGTTTACAGAATACCTATGTCCTTGTTAATAAGGTCCATAAGGATTCTTTCAATGGCCTTGCAGATGAGATTAGTCAAGCTTATGGGCCTATAATTCCCAGGGTCAGTTGATGGTCCCCTTTGTGCAGAGGGATTACTGTTGTCCTCCATTCCACTGAAACATAGCCAGTTCACAGGCTGTGGTTAAACAGGGATCCAAGGGGGTCTGCTACGTCATGTTTTAAGTTGCTTAAAAGGCAACCTAGGATGTTGTCTGGTCTCACTGATACCATATTTTTAGCCTTTGAAGTGCCAAGATAACCTGCTCTCTTGAGATAATAGGCTGAGGAATGATGGCAGGTATATTTAGGTTTTTGACTTAAGGGGACAAGGGGGTGAAGTTTGCTCCAAATCTGTCACCTACCAGGTTGACTATTACCTCCAGTTGAGAATGGGTGGTGCCATCTACAAGCAGTTCAGTGCATAGCTAGGTATTCCCTTTTAGATTTCAGACATAGTTAAAGAATGGTGATTATCCTTAGCCAGGGAGGCTATTTTTTATTCATAATTACCTTTGCAGGACTTCACAAGATCTCAAATTTGTTTGTTTAAGCTACAGAGGGATTTCTTCTGCTGAGCCAGTTCCCTCTTCTTCTTGGACATTAGTTTTTTTCTCTTGTTGCATAGCCTGTTTATACTAGGGGTCCACCAGAGTGGCTTGTTTTTTGGTAAGATATAAGATATGGTTTTAATTCTGTCATGTACAGCTTATGCTACACAACTGCATAAATAGTTATACAGAGCATTGGTGTACACCTCTGCATAACAGCCCATTTTATCTGTGTTCGAGGGAGCTTTGAAACTTCTTATATCATTACTTATAGGAAGTATTTTGTCTTTGAAAAATTCTTAAGCATCTTTGAGCTTGATGGAGCATTTAGTCTTATATTTGCATCGAACAAGACTGATTTATGGTCCAATCTAACCAGGGAAGATATCACACGGTAGGGTGAAATGTTCCCCCATGTTAATGAGTACTATGTCCAGGGCATTTGAGCCTCTTGTGGATGTGCTGATTAGCTGTTCCAGAGCATTTGCACTGACAAAGTCCAAGAACCTCTGACACAGCATGTTTTTGGTCATATATGTTTCTAAGTTGATGGTAGGATAATAAAAAGCACCTATGAGTAAGGTGTTGAGCTGTATGGCAAGTGACTCCAG
Organism: Protopterus annectens; assembly: GCF_019279795.1. NCBI lineage: Eukaryota > Metazoa > Chordata > Ceratodontiformes > Protopteridae > Protopterus > Protopterus annectens. Next base: position 1,673,052,635 of record NC_056726.1, on the reverse strand, counting down.
TAAGTCCAGGTATGCAGTGTGCTTTCTGCAACTTTGAACCATGTCTCAGTGACTGCACAGACCTCAGTATCTTCCAAAGTGAGGCGTGCTTCCAGGGAGTGCAGTTTCTTTTTCAGACTCCTAGCATTAAGCAGCAGTTCTTTGAGTTTATCTAGAGAAGATTTTGTTATTTTTGGAGGTTTATTATTTTGACACTGCCCAAAAAAGCACAAATTGGCGTGGCTAATGCCTTTATCACTATGTAAAATCCTAGAGGAGACAGGTGCAGTCCATCTCAGGCAAAGCAGCATGACCTGCTGACCATATCTTCCCAGGATGACATATACTGGATCCCCTTGGACTGACACCAGAAGCTAAGTCAATTGTTAAAGTCAATCATTTTTTGTTTGTATTGTGGCATCATCCTTGGAGAAGATAGAATGCTGCTTAAGGCAAGGCTTATACCTGCCTGTGACACACAATCTGAGACTTCAGTCATGTCTCTCTTCATATAGTCTGGTGAGGAATGTCTCAAATCATTCACTCCCACATGGACTATGATGAAGTCATACTGGTACTTGTGGTTGAGTGACTTGAGTCTTGAGTGACTTGATGGATCCTGGCACTTGACAGGCAGCTAACCATAACCCGCTCCGTATCCAGCCAGGAGAGGAGAACATTCATGTTTCACACAATGGAGCCACCTATGACCAGTACATTAGATTTTGTGGTGTAACGCCTTATGGGATTATTTGTTGATACAGAAAGCAGCTCTATCAGTCAGAAACAAAAAAAAATATGTTTACTTTCCTCATCTACCAGGGAATCACCAGCAGTGCTTTAGTTTATACAGGGTTGAAATCTTTTCAGACAAAGACCAGGGATAGGGCCTGGAGGTGGTCTGCATAGGACATGTTATTCATGCCCTGTATTCTTTTAGTCAGGAACCTCTATGAACATTTCAATTGTTGGATATGCCTGGGTAGGTATATATACCAGTGGGGACATTGTACTCATTGATAGGTCTGATGAATGCTAAATACAGTGGAACAATGACTTCCTTGGACCTAGATCCCATACCTTTGTTTATAAGTTACACAACACAGAATAATTCCTCAGTACTGTTAATACGTTATCGTCAAAGGATAGATTACTGTGTGCCCCCAAGTCCCTGACTACTGTGTCAACTCTTAAGGGTGTTGCGTTGTCAATATGATAGTTACCAGGGGTGGATGACTTCCCTTAGGATACTATCATGCATTTCTTGGCATTTAGCTTTAGTCCATGGCTCTGACACCAGCTGTTTGTGTCAGCACTTTCTGGAGAAAATTTGTGTTGGTGGGGGATTCAATGACAGCTCCTAATTTGTAATCATCTGCAAATTTAGTCAACCAGAGGCCACTGGCCTTAACTTCAGAGAAGTAAATACCACTAAGGGCCAGTGCCAGGACTAACCCTTAGGGACTCCACTTATGAATGGCTTATTTGTAGAGGTGGACTCCCCAATTCTAACTTTCTGGGTCCTGTCTTTTGAAACAGCTGGCTATCCACTGGGTGACATAAGGGTTTGTACCTAGCCTCCTGAATTTGTCAATGATGCCCAAGTGGGGTTCTGTGTCAAATGCCTTGGCCCAGTCAAGGTAGGCAATGTTAACCATTTTGCCCTCATCCATTGCTTTAGTGACCCTCTTAAAGAAGTCCATCAGTCTGAATAGGCATGACCTGTCCTTGATGAAACCAAACTGGGTTGGGTCCAGTGTCTGGAGGTTTCCTGTGTCATTATTGATCATTTCCATGATAATTCTTTCCATGGTGTTGCACACGTGACTAATGAAACTTATGGTTCTGTAGCTCCAGGGTCTGTAGATGGTCCAGCTTTGTGTATAGGGATGATTGTTGATGTTTTCCATTCAGGAAGCACTTAGCCTGTTTGGCAGCTATAGCTAAATAGCAATTTCAGAGGGTTTGATAGATCATGTTTTATGCTATTTAGAAGGCATCCTGGGATATTGTCTGGGCCCATTGATGCAGTGTTCTTGGCATTAGAGAGAGCAATAAGTACCTGTTCCCTATTGATAGTAGATGGAGTTATATGTGATGGCATTTCATGAGAGAATGTTGGGGGGAGAGGGGTAAAGTTAGAGCTGAATTTGCTATGTCTTCTAGCTTAGTATAGATGGCTTAATTAACAATGAGCTCTGCACACAATTGTGCATTGCCTTTGAGGTTTCAGACATAGTTAAACAATGCTTGTGGTTGTCCTTGGCCTGTGAGGCCAAATTTACCTTAAATTTGACTTCAGTTGACTTTACTTGTCCTCTAAGTTGTTTGTTTAGTTTGATGAGAGTGGTTTTATTCTGTTAGGTGCTGCACATCCTAATTTGTGCCAGGATTTTCCTCCTTCTGTTATAGTGCTTATTGATGCTGTGATTCCTCCAGGGTGGCTTATTTTTTTAGTTAGTTCTGTACTTCTTCCTGTTGGTTACAACTGCCTTTCTGCAACTATTGGCATGCTTGTATAGTGTTTCTGTGAACAGTTCTGAACAGGCAACAGTGTTGCCAGGGTTTATGGGTGCCTATAATTTTGCCAGGTTATCACTTAATAGTAGGAAGTTACTCTTAGATTAGTTCCTGAATATTGCAGGGTTAGCTGGGGTTCCAGGTTTTATTTTTACTTAAAAGGAGACCATTTTATGGTGTGACCTTACCAGAGAAGACTTTACAGTAGAGGATGTGCAGCACTCTCCCATATTAGTGTGGACCAGATCCAGTATGGTTGCACCCCTCGTTGGTGTATTGAAAATCTACTCCAGGGAATTTGTGTTTAAAAAGTCCAGGAGTCTCTGTGCCTGTTTGTTTGGTGTTGCATATGATTCCCATTTAATAGTAAGGTGATTATAGTCACCCTTTAATATGGTATTGAGTTGGATGTTGAAGTTTAAAATACATGTTTTGGGTTTCCTGGGTCATAGAGAGGGACTTATAGCTTGCAAGAAAGTAGTATTGGATTTTGCCTATGGTGATTTGAATGTGGAGAAGTGCATTGCCCTGTTTAACCAGGCTTGAGGTATATTTATTTTTTATGCAATTCGAGACACCTCCACCTTTAATCCCTATCTGTGCAGTAGCTGGTTTAAATGGGTGGTAAGCATTATAACCTAGCAGTGTTGATGTGCTCTCAATGGCACAGATATCAGCATTCTCTAGCATGAAGAGAGCTTCTAGGGAGTGGATTTTATAAGTCAAAAGCACTTTCTGTTTGGCATTGCCTAAAAAGGTATTTTGGGCGAGGTCAATGTTTTGGCTAATATTCAGAAGCCTAGAGAGGAGAGTTGCAGACCTTCCCTGGCAAAGCAGTGTGGTCTGTAGACCATCTCCTTCTATGTTGACAAATATTGTAACCCCTTAGAATGACTCCAGAAAGTAAGCCAGTTATTAAAGTCAGTAATCTTTTGTTTGTATTGTGGCATCATCCTTGCAGAAGACAAAATGCTGCTCAATACTAGGCTCATACCAGCCTGGGACACATATTCCAAGAACTCCATGATGCATATCTTGATATAGTCTAGGGCAGTATATCTTAGGTCATTTACACCCATATAGACCATGACTGAATAATAATGGTGCTTGTGGTCCAATGACCTGAGTGCATGCGTAATGTGGTGGATGCTGACCCCTGATAAGGAACTGACCATGACTTTCTCCTTACTCAGCCTAGTGAGGGGGACAGTGACATTGTGTAAATACATCTTTCACATACCATATCAGTTTGTTTGAGAATTAACTGGTTGTCAGTCAAGATGAGGCAATTTCTACATTTCTTCAGGAAGCCGATATCTACCAAGCTGGTAACGGAGATACTGAGAAAGTTCATATTCATGGCAAAAGACCTTTTTTATTGATTAGACAGTTGGAGTGAGAATATAATGTAATGTCAGGAGTATTTGGTTTACAACTTTGGGGGCAGTGCCTAACACTGCACACTTGTCCTGTGTGCAGCTAGGTTTTGCTGAAATTTCAATGGTGCTTTTGCAGGAAAAATGTCAATGCAAGGTGCCCGTGTCTATGCAGGGCACTGCCAACACCTGAGGGGAAACTAATAAGCAGACCCTCCCCCGATTTACTAATCTTCCATGGAGGACTAGCTTAGTCCTGCACAGAAGTGCCCATTTAGGAGCAGGACGGCAGTGCACCATGCATATTAATAAGGCACGCTGCCCAAGCTCGTAGGCTTACATGGAGCATGTACGAGTGCAGGGGACATGTCTGAGAGCAGAGCTCTCTGAATAAACATGCCCCTGAAATGTAGAACTGCAGAAAGTGGTAAGAAATGAGTGAGACCGCCCATAGGTGTCCCCATATCCCCACCAACAATCCCCCATGTGTACAACAGCATCAGTACATATAAATTAAATGAAGAATCCCTTTTATTATTTTTTTTTTAAATCCGAGTACAGCTAACTGTAGGTGCTCGAGTGTACCCATTGCTTAGCTATGGTTAAAGCAACTTAAAAGGCTGAAGAGGATAACAAGGAAGATATATGCAAATGAAGCAGCACAGCAACAGTGTAGTGGGTAGAGCATTTACCTAATGAGCAGGATTTCCTGGTTCGAGTCCCACTGCAGCATAGTCTATTTTACATGGCAAAGCATGTTATAACCAATATTGTTGTTGCAAAACCCACTAAATACCATATATTTATAAACTGGAGTACTGCAGGAAGTGCACGTGAAGTGTCAGTGTCATAATGAATAAGGCACTAGTAAGCAGGTTTAAGCACAAATAAGCAGTAGTAAGCATATTTAAGCACTTGTAAGTGTGTTTAAGTGCATTTGCATGGGGGTAAGCATTGCCTACACAGATTAAGCAATTTAGAAGCTAACTGAGTATAACAAACTGTAACTGGAAGTTAGCAGTGCTTACCTCCATGCATACCCACTTACAACTGCTTAAAGTGCCTTAATCACTCTGTATCCAACGGCCCATATTCTGCCCAGCAACAAAATAAACAGCATCTGCAAGGCTCAAACCCAGGACCCTGTACACTACAGTCATAGCAGTTAACAACTAAGCCATCATAACAATGCATAAGACTGAGGTTTCAACAAACAAATCCTCACCATAGGAAAATCAAACTGAACATGTGAAAGGACTCTATGTACAGTGTGATGCTGTATAACTAGCTACATAACATAAATATGGGAACTAGAGTACTGCAGTATGGCCAGATGTGAGGTGTTATTGTAATAAAGTGTTGAAGTCCCCAGGATTCCATACAGTGTACGTACACATGAATCACGGATACCAGACACATATATAAGGTGTAACAAATGATAAATCAATGCCAAAAGGAAAATATAATGCAAATTAAATATTAAGCAATGCTAAGCATTGCACAGCTCAGCTTAGTTGGTGTAAGCAATGTGTAGGCTGGCTAACTCAATCTGCCCAGTGGTATATCCGTATAAGCAAGCAAACATTAGGTAAGGAGGTGTGCCCATAGCTTAGCCTTTTCAAAACCGTCCAGTCATGGAAAAGTGCGGGAAATTGGGAGTATTTAAACCCCACAGGTGCAAATACTTCCCATAACTAGTTGCAGCTCCCTACAGAATGGCTGAAGTTGGGGAAGGCACTCGATTTAGAGCGCAGCACTGGGGCACCCAGGATTCCAGATTCATGGTATGGTTCCTGGTAAAACACAATGAGCAGAGACTACCACAGGGCCAATACCAGGGCTCTCAGTATAAAGTGGAGGCCTGGGACAGTCTCGCCCATGACCTCACCAGTGCAACTGGTATCTCCCAGACTGGTGAGCAGGTCGGGCATCACTATGGTGACCTGATGTGGTGGAGTGGGGATCCCTTGGAGCAGTGGATCCAAATATCAAGGGTGTGGCCGATGCCCCAGCACTGAGTAAGTACTCATTCTACTATGTAGATAATGATTGCCTAGCTTGTGTATACTATGGATAGTTAATGGCTAAATATCACTGTATCTCTCTAACAGCTGCAGATGAGCAGGCTGTGAACCAGCAAGCCCATGCTGCTAGGCTACAAAGGCAACATCATGAGGCAGGTTAGTAAAAATCTTGCATGTACTGTCGTAACAAATAAATATAACAGTTCTAGAAAGTGTTGTATTAGTATAAAAATGTATTGTGTATGGGATGTGCTGCATAAACTAGATAATATGGCAGGAAAACTGTCATATAGGTTGTGTGGAAATAAAGGTGTAATATCTTGTGAATAAAGGTCCTCTGGAGTGCTTGTGTACATTCTGCTTTCATATGTTGTTGTAGTGTTGCATTCTATAAATAGTGCTGTTGTATTAAGCAATGTTACCCACACTGTTGAACGCAGATAAAATGTGTAGGAAGTTCAGTATAACAATGTTGGAAGTCCCAAGAGGTCAGTTATATTGTACAACTGAGGGAAACTTAGTCAGAAAACATTGAAATGCTTCATCCCAATTCCCTGATAGCACAGTGTACTGTGATGTCAACTGTAATATTTTTACCACGCACAGCAGGGGTTTGAATCCCGGGAGTGGTAGTAAGTTGTATGCATAATCATACCCCACAACTCTACAGAGTTTGTGAGGATGTTCAGATAGAAAGCTGTATGCATAATTAGACCCAACAACTGTACAGAATTTGCTAGAATGTTCAGATAGTAAGCTGTAAGCATAATCATAACCATCAACTGTACAGACTGTGGTAGAATGCTCAGGTAGTAAGCTGTGTGCATAGTCATACCCCTCAACTGTTTTGATCTGTCCAGCATGTCCAGATAAATGGCCCAAATCTGCTGCCCGGTAACCTGTTCCCCTGACAAATCAGTGTGATGATCCAAGAAATTTAGGAAGCTTTTACTGACATATAGCTGATAGTCAGACCTGTACATAGTCAGAGAATGTATATAGAGACAAACCTGTCATTTAGCATCTCACCCAAAGTGTATGACAGCAATTCTCAAAATATGTCACATTAACACCTGCATCCTGTCACGCCTTGACCAGAGAGTGCGCAATAACAGATTGTTAGGTATGTGTATAACATCAACATGGAATCTGGGAGTATGTGTAGAATTTGTCAGGTAGTGTTAACAAAGATTTTCTCCACAGCTATAACAGGTAAGAAGTGTAGACTGTAGGTACAACACAGTTCAATTATATACCTGTCTACATGCGTGGAATCTGGAAGTATTTGTAGAAATCATCAGGTAGTGTTAACAATGATTTTCTCAACATCTATAACAGGTAAGAGGTGTAGCCTATACATGAGACACAGTCATCGTATCTACTAATCTGCAAACATACCATTGTACAAAGTAAGGACATTGGGTAGTGTAATAATACATGTAAGGGACAGATCACTGCAGTGACTAAGAAAGTTGTGAAAACTACAGGGATATATTAGTTCGTTAATTGACCTCTCTCTCTCACCCCCACCATATGTGCAACAATAACCTAATTACACACCTCAATGGGTACGTGTACACTCCAAACTTTTGTTGGGACATATGTCCTATTGGTTTATAAATATTCATATTTGGTTCCATCCATGTGCCATGTTAAAATAATCCTATATTGGTGGCCTATTGCCATCAATGAAACCTGCATGCTGTTGTAATGGTCACTGTTGTCCCATATATGTATGTGCTCTCGCTCTACAACATTTGTAAATCTGGTGTCTTGGTTTAATGGGAATACCTATGCATGCTGTTATAACTAATCCTGAATGCTGTTGACTATTACTAACTGATATCTTTCTTAAAACTGCAACACCATAGCTCATATGGGAAGGCCAGTCCCAGCAGACCCACCTGCCCCACCTCAGCTGGCCATAGCACTGGGCACCAGCACACCTGGGACCCAACCTGGGACCTCCTCCATTGGCCCTGCACCACTTTCAGCTCGGCCCCTCCTGGGAGCGGGGGTGGAGAGGTATCTGTCACCCGCTATCAGGTCCAGGCCATGGTGAGTATTGAGCTCGACAATGAGATTTAAGACAAGCTACACCAGCTTGAGGGCTGCATCGCACAATTAGAGGGTGAGCCTGCCCCTCCTAACCAGCCCCCAGCACAGCCACCTTTGGTGCTGTGGAGGTGCAGTTGAGACTGCCCATGGGTGGGGACCTCAGTCCCACTGTTTCCATTTGGGGGCTCATGGGCTTGCAACTTCCAAACACCCCTCCCTGTCCAAGGTGTTTACCCCCCACATGTGTCATATACCACCAATGTATTCATCTTGTTTGTCTTGTCTATTAACCTACCCAACCTACCTCCCCAAATGTACCTACTACCCATCCCCAACATCCCACTCTCACCTGAAGGGAGGATGTCATAATGGTTAAGGTGTGTACCTTACAAACATAAGGTGCAGGGTTTGATTCTTACATGGGGCAAGTGGCTAGGCTTGAAATGGCCCACAAGGATAGTTAGCCTAGTACTAACCTATGAACCACAAAAAAAATCTCAACCCATACATAGCTGTCCATTTTACACACGTGTTCACTGGACACATGTAATCCAGTCTAATTGGCATCACAATGAATTACTGTAGTCCTCACCCCACCCAGGGGTTTGAGTGTCCAAATCTACCTCCAAATTCAGTGTATATGCACAGCTGTTTCTATAGAATAAATGGAGAGCTATAGACCTTCCCTGCACATCCCTGGCTAATTTCCTTACTGTCTTTCCCTCTTTGTGCCCTTTTTTTCACCACTTTCCTATAAACCCCTTTTTCTTTTCTTTTAAAGAAATTAGAGTGGGGGTAAGCAGGAGTAAGCACTTTTAAGCAGCAGTAAGCAGGTTTAAGCCTGTTTGCATGGGGGTAAGCACTGCCTACACAGATTAAGCAATTTAGAAGCTAAATGAGTGTAAGAAACTGTAACCAGAAGTTAGCACTGCTTACCTACACGCAAACACACGCAAACCTGCTTACAACTGCTTTAAACTGCCTTAATCACTCTGTATCCAACGGCCTGTGTTCTGCCATGCAACAAAATTAACAGCCCCTGTAAGACTTGAACCCTGCACACCATAGACAAAGTGATTTATCACTAAGCCATGCCAAATATACATAAATTTGATGTTTTCAGAAATATAACATCCAGCCCAGTTATGTAACAACACGGAGAATGTATACCAAACATCTAAATGCATGTGTGTGTGTAAATATATTAATATCTAAACAGATACAACATATCTATATATGTGTGTGTATATATATATATATATATATATATATATATATATACACCCACATCTATATACATATTATATATATATATATATATATTTATATATATATATATATGCATATTTATATATATATATATATATATATATATATATATATATATATATAGATATATATATATATATATATATATATATATATATATATATATATATATATATATATACATGCAAATGCCTACATTGACATATATGACTACACCTATATGTCTACATGGTTCTACCTCACTTCAACGACACGCCGGAACATCGACAGGGAAATCGCGAGCCCCAGAAGATCGACAGTGCAGAAGACCGACGCGACGGGACCTAGAAGATCGACAAGCAGAAGACCGACCCGACGGATGAAAGCACCGACGCCGAGGATGCCGAAATGGGAAAAGGCTGTGTAAGTATGCGGTAGTGACGGACGTTAGGGTGCGAGTAAGGTAAGTGTGGATAGGGGTGGGTTAAGTGATTTAGGGTTAGGAGGCGGGTCAGGTAAGTGTGCGGTAGTGATTGTGTTTGGGTTAGGGGCGGGATAAGTGAGTTAGGGTTAGGAGCGGTCAGGTAAGTGTGCGGTAGTGATTGTGTTTGGGTTAGGGGCGGGATAAGTGAGTTAGGGTTAGGAGCGGGTCAGGTAAGTGCGGTAGTGATTGTGTTTGGGTTAGGGGCGGATAAGTGAGTTAGGGTTAGGAGCGGTCAGGCAAGTGTCTAGTGACGGACCTTAGGGTTAGGGTTTGGGTTAGGGTTGTAGGTAGTTGTGTATGTGAGGTTTAGTGTGGGTTTGTAGGATTTTGGTGTGCTTGTGTTGTGTATGTGGTTTTTGGACGGGGAATGTGTTTTGTTTGTTGATTGTGGTGTGTGAAGTGTATGAGGTTTCGTGTTTGTGTACCGTCGGTTATTTCGTTGTCGGGCATGTGGGATTTCGTGTTTTTGTACTGTCGGTTATGTGGTTTCGGTTATTGCGTTGTCGGTGTTTTGGTGTTTCGTTTATGTGAGGTAGAACCATCTACATATACACAGCAAGTTACATATATGTACGCAGATATATATCTATATAGGTATGTACGGACATAGTTTTATATATATATATGTATGTATATATATATATATATATATATATATATATATATATATATATATATATATATAAGCTGATATATATATATATATATATATATATATATATATATATATATATATATATATATATATATATAGGTATATATGGGCACATATCTGTAGATGGCAATGGTACAGTAACAAAAACAAGTATGTCCACATGCACCGTTAATGGGGTTGAGACGCCCCAAACAATATACGTCTTGTATGAATAGGCATACCCCCCCCCCACAACCAAACACGTCTGCCCTGCAATACACTACCAAGTGTTACAGTTCCCATAACCAGGACCTGACATGACATGGGCACAAGATGTTAACAGTACAACCCACCTGTATGATGTCAGGCTGGTATTGGTAACATATAATGCAGTACAGACTGGCTCCCATAGGAAATGTAAAATGTGGAAGCTATCAACATCCTCAGGATACATACACACAGACGCATATATGCAGATACAGATATACATATATATATATATATATATATATATATATATATATATATATATATATATATATATATATATATAGCTATACATGTGACTACACATACACATGCAGAGATATGTACAGTAAGATACATATGTAGAAGGTGCACACAATATGGAGCAGCCACTATGCCTACAGTTCACACCTGAACAAGTGGACACTGTATGGGCCACCCATACAAATTACAATCATTGCCTGCAACATATTCCCACAGAGAGGTCATGGGAATAAACACCAAACACAGGTTTACAGAAATGGAAAACGTTTATTTGTGTACTATTACAATTCTATATGTCATGTCATATAGGTGTTCAGACACTGACATCCATATAAACAGAGTAATGCAACTGTGAAACAGTTATACTAATACAGTAGTCTGGAAAGGTTCACAACTGTTGCTGTCCAGGCCAAGGCCTTCAAATTGTACAATAGTAAAGACAGACTGGGCCACACGATATTAAACAATCAACAGTATGTAATGCAGGTGTATAGTTCAGTAGCCTATAGCTAAACTAACATAAAAGACACCATCACATGCACACTGACAAACAGAACAGTCTGTATGGCAGGAGGCAGTAGGCCTGCATTAACCCAATTTATGTGAGTAATACAAATATAGCTGAAGTATACAGTACTGTACATCCAGATACCGTAAAGCAGCTCACCCCTGATACCCCCAAATTTTGTAACAGCCTAGGTCATTTATGGTGCATCCCCCTAGACTCAATAATACAGGGCCATACACCACTGTTACATACACTGGCCTCTGGTGTGCATAAGGGAACACATGTATTGTGTAAGTGAAGCCCACACATATATGGCCCCAGCCCCACCGTATATGTGGAGGATACAACAGCAGTGGACTGATGGCAGCAATGGCAGTGTGATATACTCACAACCCACTACAGAACAACCCCTGACAGCATGTCATATGTGCAAAGCTTGGTATGTAGGTGGAGGACAGAGGCTGGAACACAGGCCCATATGTGGAAAACTGTTGCATACACTAAGCAAGTCTCTGGTGTTACAGGATAGTCTGCAATATACGCTTAGCCTGGGAATTGAGGTTAGAAACATAAATGGATATAGCCATGTACTGATTGCACTCAACACACACACTGCCAGTGAAATATCTGACACGGGACCTGTGTGGTGGACAGACAAAACATGATAGGCACACCTCTGGCCACCAAGTGGATAGGCCCACATTTGAGAGCTATGCAGACAGACTGCATTCCAAGGTAAACTAGTATGTACACACACACCCTGTAACACCAGTAATATCAAAAGCATAACACAACTCTACTCACAGTCTGTCTGAAGTTCTGGAACCTCCAACAAATATGCATCTGGCCTGAGTGTGCAGGTTCTCCTGGAAGAGGTATTGCTACCTGTTGTCTGTAGCACTGATGCTCACACACAGGAAGGATGTCCATCACACAGGAAAGGTAAAGGAACCATGCCCACATAATGTAGGGATTTATATTAGGTGGTTGCCATGACAGTTTTACACAGCAAGCTGCATGCAGTTAGCAAGTGTAGGACACAGATTGGTGCAGAGGGCATCACCTGATCAAGTGCATCACCTACTAAAGCCAGGCTGCAATCTACTGAAAGCAGCTCAATCCATTCGCTGGAGAGAGAGAAAGCAAGCAAGCACAAGTGAAAGGGAAAGAGGAAAAAAATACAGCTCAGTAAACTAACAGATGAAAACGCAGACATTTAGGCAGCTGCCATTTATAAATACATCATTCCCACAACAGCTATTTGAAATATATGTACATGTATTAGAATGTAGTACCTGGTCCATCCTAATGGGATAGATGATGTGGAATGAGTTATATGTGCTATCAGGTGTTGTTGTGATGATGTTCAACTGAACAACTGCTATGGACAATAGTGTTTGTCCCTGTGGATAGTGGGCCATAGCTGTTAACTGTGCAGGTCAGCACTGACAGACAAGATGTAAGCCATCATAGTGTGTATTGTGTAATGGGAAGTATGTATATGACGTGGTCAATTGCTGGTGGTGGAAGTAATGCCATTATGATGGACATGTGGGAGCCATGGACCACCACTGGCAAGATACTCATGGGAATCTGTAATGTAGCATGCTGGAATGCCATAGGTGTGAAATAGGGTTTCCTGCAAACAGGTCCAAAATTTACCCCACTGATGTCAGGCCGTGTCCATATGTGGCACCTGTCTGTGTTGTAGCAAGGCAGCACAGTGCAGCTGTGCAGGAAGGTGTTGTGAGATTGTGGAGCTGATGTCTGAATGTACCCCACATATAGGTATGCATATGTAAACATATGTCACATACATAATATATAAGGATAAATGTATATCAGCATGTATGTCCAGAAATATTCATATACCCATGTGTAGACATATATATGTGCACATATATATGAATTCACATATATCTCCACATATATAAATATATACCTATATGCACGTCTACATATGTGCAAACACACACACAAACATATATGTATGTAAAGACATGTCCCCTATATCACTACCACAGTGATGTGTGCTTTGTGTGAGGCAGCAGCACACATAGCAATACACACAGATATCTACAGCTGGCGGTGTGTGCACCATGGACAGGTATGTCACATGTTAGTTCCTCATTAGCACCACATTGCCCCCGTCTGTGAAGCATGCAATGGGAATATGGGGAAGTATGGCAGGTACACTTGTGGAGGTAGTCAGGGTTGGTAGATATAGAGGACAGTCTACAGGGGTGGTATGTGACACATGTGGTGGGTAAACACCCTGGATGGTGTGTGTGGTCTGTGGTGTGGACATCCCATGGGCCCCAATATGGGCACAATGGGCACAAGCCTCCCACCCACTGCTACTCACAACAGCAGTCCACGTCCTGAAGGTGCCTGGTCTAGATGCTGAGCAGGAGGACATGTTGGCCATGTGAGTGTGTACTGGGTGCCTCAGACTGATCCCTCATGTGTCTGTGAAGCCCGATATTGCACAGACCCTAGACCTGAGCTCAGGGGACAGGAACATGTTGGTGTGTGCCCTGGGGGGGGCAACATCCCCTGGGTGGTTCCACCTGATGGCATTACTGTAACAGTACATGAGGAGGCCCCAGGTTGGCACACACATGTGATATGGCCAGGTAACCTGGTCAGATGGGTGTGGAGAGGTGGATCAGCTGGCCAATAGAACATATACATGTCATTGTGTCACTGTTATAGAACATTCGTTGGTAGTAATAGTCTACACAATACCAGTACATGTCCAACAGCATGCATAGATCGCCCCAATAATACAGACTGTCAGATGTGCAGCAATCTCAGAGCAGCCATGCCACTGGCATATATGTAACCATAGTGGCCCTGACAATAGCATGCAAGTGAATAGTCTGTAATAGGCCAGCAATATTAGTGTCCACACAGGGGACATGACTACAATCACATAGCAGAAGGTGTGGTACAATACACTATCTGTCCAAATGGTAGTTAAGCTGTAGCCATATCTAATGAGTTGTGTGTACAGTCTGTTGAAGCTGATATGTTGGGGGGGTGACAGAGATGTGTATTATGAACTGTGGTAACATTGCCATATGATTTGCTCAGGCCTGTTTCCATCTTTATGTCTTGCAGGCAAGATGTCACACAGCAGATTACCTGTGTATTCAGCAAATGAAAATGAGGTCATCATCAACCACCTGGTACAGCACTACCAGGTTCTCTTTGGCAAGACAGCCCATGACTAGCAGGAGCAGACCGCCCTGTGGAACGATCTAGTCCACAGGGTCAATGATGTCAGCCTGCATAACCGCAGTTATGAGCAGGTCCGGCATCATTGCAGTGACCTGCTTCGCAATGCCAGTCAGCATGCTGCCACAGTCTGGGTTGGGATCACCTTTACCACAGGGGGACCATGCCACCATCACCCCCTGACATGTGTGCAGGAGCTCCTGGCCAGCCTTGTGGCACCTGCCCGTCTGGAACACCAACAACCATTGGACCCCTTTGTGCAGGTGGGTGTCACCCACACACCAGCCGAGGATTGTGCAGGTAAGGACACAGGGCACATCAGTAGACCACTGTTGTGTAAATATCCGCAGTGGTACAGGTACATCATGTATATCTGACATGTCATAGATATATTTTGTTGATGCATTGTAGTGATAAACAGATGTCCAGATGTTATAATACTGTGGGAATTTACCGTTGATGTATGGTAGTACTGCATCCAGCCTGTAGCAGTGCCACAGGTGTGGCCACTGACATTGCATCTCTCACCATTTTATGTCGGTCTCTCCAAGGTAACATCAAGGCAGCAGCCTGTAGCTGGTGAGTATGTCTTATGCAGATGCATGCCAACACACCGGACATGTAATGGTAATGGTATATTCCATGCACACATCTAACACACCTACCCTGAATGCATGCTGAATGTGTGCATGTATTGTTGCTGTGAAATGCACAGTCTCACAGGGATGACGATGATGGGGTATTGAAAGGGTATGTCACACATCTGCATGACAACTAACATCCTGTCATTGTGGAATGTGTCCACAGGGAGTAGCATACTGTTGGTAGACATGGCCTACAGTAGTGACATGTTCTGAACAACAACCATATACAGTGCAACACCAGTGTATATACCTGTATGACAATTCTAACTGCTGCTGAGATACACTATGGCATAAGGCATTACAGTAGTCCACATTATCAGCTGGGTCTAGGCTACAACATGTGGTGTTCAGTGTATGGGACACTGCAAGGTGACACACGTGTAGGGTTTACCTGTCATGCATCTGCATAAAAGCTAATGGGGGGGTCTCAGCATGACACACCAGTGCACTGCAGCAGGGATCCT
Source organism: Protopterus annectens (assembly GCF_019279795.1). Classification (NCBI taxonomy): domain Eukaryota; kingdom Metazoa; phylum Chordata; order Ceratodontiformes; family Protopteridae; genus Protopterus; species Protopterus annectens. Next base: position 1,673,036,946 of record NC_056726.1, on the reverse strand, counting down.
AAGGATGGTAGGAATGGTTCTATCTTCATATAATCAGGTTCAGGACCTGTGGCAGCCGTAACCCTACCCACACTGCAATAGTGATGGAATTGTGTGAACACCATGGGATGTGCACATGAGTAGACCTTGCAATCATTCAGAATAGGGGGACATGTGTAGGGTAGACTGAACATACACTGGCAATTGCAGAAAGCCCATGCTGGTATACCCCTGCCATGAGCAGTGACTGCTGTAGTACACACAACAAGAGGTGTGATAAACCTGTGTGGTGAACAGACAAGACATGATAGGCACACCTCTGGCCACCAAGGGGATAGGTCCACAGTTGAGAGCTATGCAGACAGACTGCATTCTAAGGTAAACCAGTATGTACACACACACCCTGTAACACCAGTTCTATACAAAGCATAACACAACTCTACTCACACTCTGTCTGTAGTTCTGGATACCTACTACAAATATGTAGCTGGCCTGAGTGTGCCAGTTCCCCTGGAAGAGGTATTGCTACCTGCTGTCTGTAACACTGATGCCCACACACAGGAAGGATGTCCATCACACAGGAAAGGTAAAGGGACTACACCCACATGATGTAGGGATTTATAGTAGGTTGTTGCCATGACAGTGGTAATTGGAAGTACTACATAGCAAGCTGCATGCAGTTAGCAAGTGTAGGACACTGACTGGTGCAGAGGTCATCACCTGATCAAGTGCATCACCTACTAAAGCCAGGCTGCAATCTATTTAAAGCAGCACATCTCCCGTAGTGACAGTAGCAGCCCTGGCAGTGCAGGCGGTGTGTTGCCACACCATGCCACAGTAGGCCATGTGTACATGGTCCTGGCAAGTCCTGGGAGGGATCTGGTACCAGTGGACAAATATCAGCAGGTGAGAGTAGCACATCAACACCTGGACATGCCCGTGGAACCCCTGGTAGGCACAGTCCACATGTCCATGGCTGGAGGCAGTGAACTGCACACCCTGCCAGGTATGGTCTGCAGCTGACCATAAACACCTGTGTAGGGCAGCCACATGGCAGAATTGTGTGCATGCATACCCACTCACTATGTAAACACACCTAGGGCAACCCCATACCTACTACACCTCAGCCAGCTCCCCAGAGTACACCCCTCACCCACACACATGGTGTCAAATGTATGGCCCACCCTCAGCCTCTGGAAAGCCAACACCACACCCTGTGCATATGATGGTACCTATGCCCCATCCCTGTCATCCATACCATTGATGCAGGGACAGGTTGATATGGTTCTGATGCACACAGTGATTGTACAACAGTCTACCACAGTCCTGCAGTGTAACATATTGTAGGGAGTACAGTGTGAGGCATATTTGGCAGGTAGAGTAGCCATCCAGCAATGCTGCCTTATAGCTGTTAGTAACACTGGTTGGTTGCGGTGTCTAAAGTGTTGTCCATGTGTGTTGTAGGTGTACATGTGTCAGCAGGAGGATGGTCTGAAGTCATATTGCACAATGGGGTATGTCACTGTGCTGACACCATGGCAGTGACATATCTGGGGTACAGTCGAACACATTTCACAGGTTACTATACCGGTTATTGCCTGTGCCACATGGACAGATGGCCCACTGAGGCATGTATACCCTGCAACCTGATGTAGACCCATCCACATACACACTCACTGTTATTTGCCAACACTGGAAGTAGACCCCTACCTTGCATTGTCATGATACTGATGTGTGTGGCTTATATTGCACACACTGCACAGTGTTTAGGGTGAGGTGTGTCCCAGGTTACATGGTACATGCAGAATGTTCCCCAGCATGTACAGTATGCTAATGTGGGATGTAATAGGTGTATTTGGACAATACGTAGTGTGGCATACCATCATATACACATTGACAGACACATAACAGCCAGACACACATCTGAGATACCATGGCCTATCGCTGCTAACTACCTTGACCGTGTCTCCAATGTATTACAGGTAAGCTGCACACATCACATGCATAACTGGCTTGGATTCTGGTAACCGTTACCTGTATCATTGATGGAGACAGTGGTAACCATAACATGGTACATGGCATATATATACCTAGTGTACCTTCGTGTAATAGTGTACACAGCACCCACATCCAGTGCTGGATATTGTGCTCCCTGAAACCCATGATGACACTCTGCCATACCCACCATCACACATTGGCCACAACTGCGATACAACCCATAGTATACCCCAACATTTGCACTACAGGGATATGCATCTCATGCACATGCCACATGCGTAGTAGGGCATGAATCAAGTGAAGGTTGCCTGTACATATCCCAGCTGGATACCTGCCATCTGCATATCTGTACAGGGAATGATAGTCATCAGCTTGGCAGGTAGCTATGCAGTAGCATGAGTGCGTTGACAGACCAGTAAGGGGTATATACTGTGGCACAGCTCACACATCAGGGATACGACAGGGATTCGTCAGTGTCCAGCCATGCTTGTAGATGTTCCTGTTGTCAGTACTACATTAAGCACTCTGCTCTTGCATGGGTTAGCACTGTTAACAGTAGTACTGCCATGATACACTACATGCCAATGTGACAGCACGTACCCTGGCCTACCACACCTGTATGTCACACATTCAGATGGATAACAGTGCTGTACAGGCCTCATATATGTCTGTGTCCCACACATGACACTCACACCCCTTGCTACTGTAATGACAGCACATAGGTGCATGTATTGTACATGGCATTGCATACACTTATTACAGGTTATCAGACTGGGTTGTGTGTCCTGGTTACCAGGGCTAAGCTATGCTTAGCAAGTATCAACATTGCTGCAATATAACAGCTAAGCTGATTTGTGCACTGGTAAGTGCTGTCTACACTGTGTAAGTGCCAATACGTTTACCCATAGCTTAGCACTGCTTAGCTTCACACAAACCTATGCAAACACACTTAAAGCTGCCCAAAACTGCCTTAACCACTCTGTATTCGACAGTCCTTGCAGGTCTTGAACCCAGGACCCTTTACACTGAAGTCACAGCACTTTACCACTACACCATGACCACTGTGGAAACAGCTGTTGTTTTACCAATATAGCTGTCAATATACATATTGAGTAGTATAATGAACAATTGCCTTTACTTCCTAAATTGTGTAGTCTTTGTTATTAATATGACTGTTGAATCACATATGTTGTTTTATCATAATGTACACATAGCAGATACATATGGTGAGATACATGTGGGAGTGTATAAACAACCGTGACATTTACTCATGACAGGAATATTGTTGTATACATATCATAGGTGTATATATGTCTACATGTACATACACATGTATACTCATACATATAGCTGTATACACATCTGCATAGTGCTACATACATATGGCCATGTGTACATCTCATCATATGTACATATGTATACATATAAATACATATGTGTATATATAGGTATACGTATATGTACATATAGATATATGCGTTTATAGCTATATATGTATGCACATCCTATGTGTACAGATATGCCTAGTTATGTTGATATATATATATATATATATATATATATATATATAGAGAGAGAGAGAGAGAGAGATAACTATATGTGCATACGTATCTATTCTGATATACCTACTACTGTCAATATATCTGTAGATATCCATATGTATATGTGCATATGTATCACTATCTGTATGTGTAGACATATATTGCTCTGTATATGTATATATATATATATATATATATATATATATATATATATATATATATATAGATATCTGGCTAACTTTATGTACATATATTATCACCATATGTCCTAGACATGGAGTGTAGCCCTACCCCAGTCCCTATAGTCCCAATTTTGTAGTGCAAGGGGATGTCAGGTATGTATAGCAGGTATATTAGCACACTATTGCTACTGTAATTGGGATTGTCTTCACAGACATGGTGTGTGTGGGAGGTCACATCTGCTTTTCACATGTGTGCCGTTGGCTACTGACAGACATCCTAAGGACATCATAGTAAAGTACCCCTGGTAGCACGTAATGACCCTCTGGACTGCAGCAGAGATATTGGCCAATATATGTGGACATTCTGGCACACTCTGTACAGTCCTGAGTTATACACAGAACCCCTTAGTGCAAAACATGTGTACCATGCCTGATAATATGTATGTTAACAGCCATGTAGATGGGTATAACACATAACGACTGGTATACATATGCCACCATAGGTTATGCATTCACACACTCCTGTCTGGCCTGACACATAATAACCACTGGCACAAGGGTTCCATGGCCACATACTACCCACTAGATATTGACGTACATCTGTACAGCATCCCACTGCTCTGTCTGACATACATGACTGTTAAGGGAGGCCCAGCAGCAGTACATCTGGCAAGTATCTGCACATGACATCTCACTGGGTAAGTACACTAAACTGCTAGGCATGTAACAATGCACTGTGCAGGGTACAAACAGACTGGCTCAACACTGGCCTACATCTCCTTTGGGGGAATGCACATGTACCTGCATACATAGCAGGCTCTACAGGCATGTCACAGCACAGGGCAAGATACACCTGTGTGAAAGTGCATACCCACAACCAATGTGAACACAGCCACATATGGTAAGCTAGCAAAATATTACAGTATATGGACTATCTGTTCAACACCATCCTCATATGTGCCACTCACAGACTAACCCTACATATATTGGGCTGCTACACAGTTTGGTCTGATGGCTGTCTGTGGTATGAGACATGTGTGTATATGGCCCTACAAACATGTAAGCCAATACGGTGACATACAGTGAAGCAGCATGTAACATCAGCTAGGATGGGACCTAGAACAATGACATCTACCACAGTCTGTACACAGGCTAAAGAACATATTAACAATACATACACTGTTGAAATTCACCATAAGTACACAGACCTCAGTACTGTACAAACAACCACAGAATGTCCAGGTTATGTCATCAGATATAACCCCTACTGTACATAATATGTGTAGCAGTCTGATATCTCACTGGCTTGATATCAGATATGATGACACTAATGATGGTGTACAGCGCATATGCACCTCAATGCACAACATATGTACAAAGTTTGACAGAGTTGTGGCTGGAAGCACATACACAGGGCCAATATTGACATGTTGCTGTGATAACCTCATAAATTTACTGTTGTAACAGGGTTTGTTGCAACATATGTCCTATGAGGGATATGAAATTAGTAACCGTCATGGCTTTCACCATCTACAGACTGCAATCCTCACACTACCTTCTGCAGTTCACAGATAGATGCTCTGTGGGTAACACAGAAAACCAAAGGCACAACACACTGCCCAGTCTGCAGATGACCCTACAGATGGGGATTCCTCATATACATAGAACTGACATGGCAGGTATTAAAACATGTAAGACAGCCTTATGCACACACACACACTGTTAAACCAACAGTACTCTAACTGCAGTATAGCAGCACTTACAGTCTGTAGTCAGGTCAGGCACATCCCCCTCCTGTGTGTTGCCCTGTTTCCACAGTGTATGTTGTTAGAGGTAAATCCCCAATCCATCTGAGATGCTGTTTGCCAAACAACAGATCTAGTTCCTGCTCACAGTGAATGAAAAGGGCCAACACCAACATGATGTTTCTAGATATTGGAGTGTGTTTCCATGCAATTGGCTATGGGAATGTTACCACAGCTGTTCCACATGCAATCAGCTAGGGGAGGGCTGCAATTCGTGCAGAGGCCATCAGCTGATCATGAGTAGCACTTAAAATACACATGCTGCTGCCTAGGCAAAGCAGGAGTAGGTCTCCACATCCACTAGAGATGAGTGAAAGAGGAAGACAGAGGCAATTTCAAGTCAGGGAGGGGTGAGAGAGTAAAACTTAAGCATGTTTGTGTCACACCCCTACCACACAGGGTATCAAACCCCTGACGACTTTGTTGTGCCATCACATTTCTATGCAATTATTGGATGTGCCACATAGGTTACATGCTGTGGAGCCCTCAGAACATATATGTGATGGTCAGTGACATCTGCAACAGGGATATGGTAGCTATACGGTAGGTGTAGTACACATGCCTGTCTGCATGAACAGGTCCTAGGGTCAACACAGTCACATTCTCACAGGGGCGCACACACATTGACACACTTGACAGGGCCAGGAATACAACCCATTACTAGTGAGATTGCCACAACACATTATTGTGCAGGTATCACATGCACCACAGGGGTCATACAGAGGTGATATGGGCAAAGGGTATGGGGAGGTGCCTAACATCAGACAGCATGCTCAGTATGCCAATGAGTGGTTGTAGTAAGTGTGGATGTGATCATACACATCATACAACACACACACACACACACACACACACACACACACACACACACACACACACACACACAAACACACAGGGTGCCAGCACTGACATGCATGGGTGCATTTCTGCACGTGGTGTGTGGTGGTCAACTTGTGTTCCTTAGTCCATGACATGGATGGTGTCTGGGATGTGCACACCTCCCACATGCAAACTGTACCTGGGGTGTCTGGCCCATGTTGTGTACACAAATTATCATTAGATGTGCCAGTCTTGGCCACCTGTGGCGGGAACTGGTAATGGACAGCAGGTCTACCCTGCACCTACATTGATAGCATGCTAACGGCATTCCCTGGTGTCAGTGGCATCTGTCCATACAGGGCATGTTTTCAGGCATGGTATGTCCTTTTTGGGTCACATGTGATGGCACCACAAGTGTTGTAGGTGTCCAGTGGGGAACATGGAGAAGGTGCACTGTCTGCATGTACGTGCCTATTGGACAGATGGGCAGGGTGCCATGCCCTCTGTAGCCCACTGCAATCACTCCATAGTTACTATCAGTGGCCAGTATGCAATGTGCTACCAACATACTGGCTGTTGCCTAGGCATGTGTGTGTGTGCATGAGACATGGGTTGAGAGTGTGCTCTAGGTAATACTGAGGTTGATAACTATGATTGTCTGGCCTTGATGTCACGTATGGGTATGGATCTGTGCCTCAGCATCTCAGCTATTTCACATCTGTTATCCCTGTATGATGGACATTGTGATATATACTAGGGCCACCATATAAGAAATTTGCAAAACCCTCTCAACTTTGGGTCCAGGTGTCACACACTCACACCCACCTCCACATAGGATACGAGTTACTCACACACACATACACACACACACACACACACACACACACACACACACACACACACACACACACACACACACACACACACACACCTGTTATGTCTGGGAGTATAACCCCTACCTAACTAGTTTATTGCACTACAGTACTACTCAGTTATAGTATGCGCTATAAAGATTACTGGAGTAATCTTTCCCCAAAGGTGTATATCACAGTGGATGACATCAGCAGGATTGGCAAAGTATGACATTCAAATTGTAGTGAGTGTGGCTAGGCTAAAATGCATTGCTCCCTATACAGACAGTGACACACAAAACATCCACAACCAACATGTGTGGGTATAGAACCCCTAACAGTGGTCAATATCACAGTACTGCATGGTGCAATTATAGGATTCACCACAGGGATTACTGAAGAATTCCATTCCCAAAGGTGTATTTCACAATGAATGACATCAGCAGGATTGCCAACATAGGGCATTTGAAATGTACAGAATGTGACTAGCCTAAAATGCATTGCTCCCTACACAGACATTGAAACACACATAAAAAATCCAGAACTGCCATGGGTGGGAACAGAACCCTAGTAGAGTTCTACATCACACTATAGCAGTACACAGTTACAGGAGGTGCTGCATAGATTACTGACCTACAACCTTCCCAGAGGTTATTTCTAGGTTGATGACATAAGCAGCCTTGCCAGAGTTGAGCATTTGAATTGTAGGGAGTGTGACTACCTTAAAGAGCACTGCTCTCTATACAGACAGGCACACACACACAAACACAAACTCTTGCCAAGTGTGGGAGTAGAACATCTACCTAATTAATGTATCACACTACAGCAGTATGCAATTACAGGATGCACTGCAGAGGTTACTGGGCTACAATTTTCCCAGAGGTGTGTTTCTAGGTGGATGACATCAGCAGCCTTGCCAAAGTTGAGCATTTGAATTGTAGGGAGTGTGACTACCATAAAAAGCATTGCTCTCACAAAGTTGCCAAGTGTGGGATTAGAACAGCTACCTAACTAATTCATGACACTACAACAGGACACAGTGACAGGATGCACTACAGAGATTACTGGGCTACAACATTCCCAGAGGTGTATTTCTAGGTGGATGATATCAGCAGCCTTGCCAAATTGAGTATTAGAATTGTAAGGAGTGTGGCTACCCTAAAAATAATTACTCTCTACACAGACAGACACACACACACACACACACACACACACACACAGTTGCCATGTCTGGGATTTGAACTTCTACCTAAATATTTTAGCACACTACAGCAATACAAAGTTACGGGAAGTGCCACAGAGATGACCGGGTTACAATTCTCCCAAAGGTGTATTTCATAGTAGATGACCTCAGCGGGCTTGTCATAGTAGGGCTATGGGGAGGGCAGTGTGTGTGTGCATGGGCCATAACCCATTAATCTAGAGGTTCACACACCACATGCTGGCACACACAGGGTCATATTTCACAGGTATGTGTATACAGCTGCTAGATGACTACTTCCTTGGACAGTCATGTTGCACAGCTGGTACGTGCACCACATAGTCTGTAATGCTGCCAGATTCTGATGGCTAGTATCTGCAATGAGTGACATCTGACCCTCATGTGGTTGGGGACCTTTGGCTGTGTGCTGGGTGGGTCAAGCCTGGATGGCTCCTTGTCACAGTCACCCTCTTCCACACATCTATGTACTTCTACCTTTGGCTTATCATAGTGTGTTGTCCTTACATATATGTCTGTATTCCTATCCACTGAGTGTGCAAGGCATGAGTGGTGAATACCGACAAGTGTCTGCACTAACACCTGCGACTGCCAGATAAGTCTGGTCCACTGGTGTTTGCAGACATGGCCTTCATGTGTTTAAATGTGTGAGCATGCCCAGTATGCCCATCTGTATTTAGTATGTGGATCGAGTCCAGGTAGTTAGTACTGCAGTGCTGACCTTTGTGTTGTACACCGATAGTTGGCATGTTGTTTCTGCAGGGTATCCATCAAGCATTTGGCATTGACTGCTCCTACATTTCTGCATAGGATGGGGGGGTGGGGCTCACCTGACTATTTCTACATTTCTACACAAAATCTGGGGGGCACACCTGACTGTTACTACATTTCTACGTTGGATGGGGGGGCACACCTGACTATTTCTACATTTCTACACAGGATTAGGGTGGGGCACACCTGACTGTTCTTACATTACTAAATAGGGAGGCACACCTGTCTATTTCTACATTTCTGTGCAGGATTGGGGGGCACACCTGACTGTTATTACATTACTACATTGGATGGGGGGCACACCTGACACTTGTACACATTTGCTATTACTGTACTGGTATGTCAGGTACTCCATTTCATTCTGTATTCTTACCTATCATTCTGACTAGAGGCATACCAGTGTACTACAGATCGTAGCTTTGGATGCCCTACATATTAGTGTCTGACTTCCTACCCTTCAGATCTAACATCCCACTGCCTGACCTGCTGTAGTCTGTCTTTGTAGGCCTGGGGGGGAGGTTAACCATAGCCATCGTTCAGGGGCCATAGCACAGGCTGTGTTTGGGTTTATCTACATCTATCCTCCTGGATGAGACAGTTGTTGGGTGTGTGAACTGCCCTGACTGGCATGTGTGGGTCATATGGACACACATGTCACTCAGCACATTTCCTGCAGTGGGTTTTATCACCTTGTGTAGTACTGGCTACTATGGTGACTCCAGTATGTGTTACAGATGTCATGGTGCCGCTACAGCTGTCTACTGTCTGCTGCCATAACATTCAGCCACCCTATTCCCTTGTTTGCTCACATCCATACCACAGATACAGGTAACGACACATTCTACTCCATTTGGCAATTGGTAGGTTGATTGACTTACCTTGAGGGTGTGCCAGACTTGCAGATGGTGTTGGAGGGCTGCCTGTGTCAGATGCACATAGTACACCCCTATACATGGTTGAGCACAGGTAGTGTCATGTTTGGCATCTCTTTTACTGTATGTGCGAGTCAGAGAGAGGTGTCATTCCCTGGGTCCCTACTGTGTCAGTGTATGTGCTATGCATTGTCTCTTTCTCGCAGCCTCTGCATACTGGGCACGCCTCCATCTGCCTACTAGGGCAGGCTCAGGTTGTTCCTCCTCCGAGTCACTCTATGCCTTTGCAGGCCTTGGCATTGGTGGGGGGCTGTGTGGCCCTGCCCCATGCGGTTCCTGCTGCAGCTGTTTCTGCAGGATCATATTGTGTAGCATGGCACATACTATAATAATTTGGGTACATGTAGCTGGTCAGTACTGCGAGGCTCCACCGGATGTGTACAGACACCTGAATCGTGACCCGAGCATCCCAAACACACGCTGTATTATAAGTCTGGTCTGTACATGTGCTCCATTATGGCGTTCTTGTTCAGGTGTGTGTGCATTTCTAATGTATGGCATTAGCCACGGCTCCAGTATGTAACCAGCATCCCCCACTAGGTGACCATAGGGGATGTCCCCATTGGAAAATCTCTGGTACAGCTGCGTCTGATTCCATATGCAGGAATCGTCATAGCTTCCAGGGCAGCCAGCACAAACATTCATTATAATGCCCTGGGCATCACATATGATCTGGCAGTTGATGGAGGGGATGCCCCTGCGGTTGATGTAGGCCCTACCCTGATCACCAGGTGGTGCTTTGATGCATATGTGCGTGCAGTCTATAGCACCCACTACCTCAGGGTATTCTGCTATTTGGTGGAAGAGATGCATATTGCTGGCCAACACCTCATGGGTGTTGAGGAAATATATGTGCTCACTGGCATGTGCTGACATGGCATCCAGGAACCGATGAAATACTCTGGATGCTGATGCCTGTGAGATACACATGATATATCCAGTTGAGCTTTGGGAGGTACCTGTGGCTAGTATTACTAGGCCTACACATACCTTGGTATCCACTGGGATGGGTTCCCCTCGGTCAGTTTGGTGTGTCAGATGTGGCCGGCACAGCTCAACAATTTGCTGTAGGAGGTGTCTGTCCACCCTATAGCGCTCCACTATCTCCAGCTCTTGTAGCCCCCTGGTAGGTTACCCTGGGTCTTACACTCTTCTCCATCTCCTGACTGTGTGTTGATCGGCAGCTTTCACATCCTCACCTCCCTCAGTCTCTTGCACATGTTGTTCTATGTTGCCTGCTGCAGCCCTTCTCATTTTGTAGGTTTGTTTGTTAAAATGTCCCCACTTGTATACATCGGTGCTGTAGAATGTGGGAAAAACCAGAGGGGAAGGTGTTTGCATAGTTAATAGTAGTGTTCTGGGCTGGGCTGGTCTGCTGCCTGTGTAATTGTCTGATTCTGATACAGTTCACCTGCCAGCTAAGCTAGTTCTCTTTGATTACCTTCTTACTGCTGTTTTCCCTTCCCATTGCCTTCCTGTTTAAGCCCGGGTGAGCGCCGTGCAAACACAGTGCTGAAATGTGCACAGTGCTGCTATTTCCTGGTTTAACTTCTTTTTTCCTCCTGTAAAACCTGGTGCATGGCATATACACCCGCTTAGGCTTTGTAATGAGTGCTAGGCAGGTTTGGACACACCCCCAAGCCACAGGGCTCCAGTCCACTTACAGTGTGCCTGACAACCCCCCCCCCCCCATGATGTCACCTAACTCCTAGGCTGGCACCAAGCTATTCCTACACTTACACTGTTGGGACCTGACTCACATGCTGGGGAAAACTGGTATTCACTATCCTTCCCCTCATTTGCAAAGGATTGCCTGCTAATGCATAGTTACATGTCTCACACTGAGCCTCTCCCCTTAGCAACCACTACTCACTGGCCATGTTGTATTCTGCTTGCTATTGATTTGCATGGCAGAATACTGATTTTAGTTAGAATGCTTAATTTAGGTTCATTTTGTTATTTTCCCCCGATCCAGTTTGTGTGCCGCTGCCCGACGCTTAAAAAGCCAAGATCGGCTAGAAAATTGTAGGAAATATCTGTACAGTGACTATATATGTAGACGTGTGTGTGTGTGTGTACACATACATGTGTGTGTGTGTGTGTGTGTGTGTGTGTGTGTGTGTGTGTGTGTGTGTGTGTGTGTGTGTGTGTGTGTGTGTGTGTATATATATGTGTATATATATATATATATATATATATATATATATATATATATATCAATATAGATATATATATATAGATAGATATATAGATATACAGTATATATGTGTGTGTGTGTGTGTGTGTGTGTGTGTGTGCATATCTTTGCCTCAAGGTTGCATAGGTCAGCTTGTATGTCAGTTTTAAAGAACCAGCCATTGACATACTTGGGAACTTTAATCGGGATGTAGTCGCAAAGATATGGACACTACTTAAGCTGGAGTTTAATAGACTGCAGTGCATTAATATTTATTTTATTGACTTTATAAATTGATAACTCTCCAATTCTTAAAAATTCCAACATAAGGACATCAAGACTGGCACAGAGGTCTCCCATATATTCAAAAGACCTTCAGCATATGACAAAAGCTTTTAACCCCCCTGCCCAGAATAAATCTTCCATCGTAAATTACAAAGTTTTATGACAATTGGTTCATTTTAAAGGGACAACTGTATGGGGAAAGGGCAACCTTGATGGGAACCATGCTGGTATTTCCATCAGCCTTGACAATTCAGCACTGATTCTTACTTGCATCGCTGCCCTAATGTAAATATCTAGTAATTAAATATATTCTAGTGGCAACACAAATATTCAATAAATTGTAAATATATGTCTCCTGTTTACACAATAAAATACATTCTCAGCATCAAAGTGGATTATTAAGGAATGTTTGCCATCTTTTTTAGCCTGGTAAATTAAGAACACATAGGCTCATAGATTAGTACTAAGCTAACTGCCCTTGCGAGCCATTTTAAGCCTAGCCAATTATCCCTTGTGAGACTCAAACCCTGCACCTTGCATTTGTAAGGCAAACACCATTAGGCCATTAGGTATTTGTGACATGGTTTAAAGTAGCAGAGAATACGCAGGTATTGCAAGGTCTCCGTGCCTTCCACACTTGTATACGAGTAGCTGCACAGACAAGGGATGAAGTTGGAGGTGTATTGATATACATCAGTAGCAAACATACCTCTAGATTGGTCAAAAAGGATGCTGAGCTGGAGTTCCTCCAAGCAGATCATCATAGACAAAATCCTGTAACTTATCCTAGCCAGCTATAGGTCACCTTCCATGTCCCAAGAAACCCAGGATGCATACTTGGACCTACTGCAGACACATACCATCCAACCTAACTCCCTTTTCATTGGAGACTTTATTTACTTCTCTATAGACTGAGAATCCTACACAGAGATTTCTGGACTTCATAAATAAAAACACTCTTGACCAAATAGTGAACACACCCACTAGAGGGTCAAACATACTGGAATTTGTACTCACAAATATGGGAGAATGCTACCCCCTAACTCATATTTCATCCTCTTCTGCAAAATTAAAATCACCTCCATAATCCCATTAAAACCAGTAACAGGATCTATTCCAATGCAAACATTATATTAAGTGATGGTTTTTCAAAATTCAGTGCCCCTCTAAAAACTGAGAACACAGCAGATTATGCTTACTTGCTCTCAAAAATTATCATGTCGGACAGTCCAGAACTAGTCCCATTGAGTACCCCATTCAACCACAGCCTAATTACAGGCTTCATTCCAGCAGAGTGGAGAACTGACATTGTCATCCCCTTGCACAAAGTTGGTGTCAATACTGACCCGAGAAACTATCACCCCATTAGCTTGACAAGTCTCATTTTCAAAGCCATGGAACATGTTATTATGGATCTCATAAACAAGGACATAGGCACTCCCCAAGCATTTGACCCCACCCGATTCAGATTCACCAGGGGCAGATCTTGCCTGATGAACCTGGGTTGACTTTTTTGAGACTGTCATCAAGTCTCTGGATGAGGGAAAGTCAGTACATACAGCTTACCCTGACTTAGTCAAGGCCATTAACACAATCCCCCACTTGGACATCATCGAAAAGCTAACACAACTTGGCATTAATCCCTGTCTCATCAGGTAGGGGGCCAACTGGCTTACAAATAGGACCCTCAAGGTCAAAAATAGGTGCCACCACCTACAACAGCAGACCTGTCACTAGTGGTGTTACCCAGGGATCTGTCCTCAGACCCCTACTGTTTGGCATCTACTTCTTTGCGGTCCATGTAAAGATGAATAGCCTCTGGATGACCAAGTTTGTGGATGACTGTAAGTTGGGTGCTGTCATTAACCCCCAAATGATGTTAACATACTGCAAGAGAGTCTCACAGCAATAAATGACTGGTGCCAATGTCGTGGCCTTAAGTTAAACACGAAAAAATGTATTATCATACCATTCAGCAAAAACATGGCCCTTACTGATTACCACATCAAAGGCAACCCCCTTAGCTCACAACCTGTGGTGAGAGACCTGGGACTCAGGTTGACAACAATCTCACATTCGACCATCATGTAGCAGCAGTGATCAGAAAATCCTTTTACTTGCTTCATCTCATAAGTAAAGGGATTACATCCAGAAAAAAGGAAATTATTATCTCTCTGTACTCCTCCCTCATTAGGCCTATAATTGCATATAAGGCCCCGCTTGGTGTGTACCTCTCCAAACATCAGCACTAACTGGAAAGGCCACAGAAATACCTCACAAAGGGAATCCATAGCCTCCAACACTTGTCCTATATAGACAGGCTCAAATCACTATCACTCTACTCGGTATCATACAGATTGCTCAGAGTGATCTGTGTCTCGCCTACAAGCCAATATCACACCTTGCTCTACTACAGATGCTCCATATTCGTAAGTCCAGCTCCTCGAACATTACCCACTCGAAAGGTCTAAATCTAATATGCAACATCAACAAAACCTGATGGAGAGACAGGTTTGTCTCCCAGAGGCTGCCCCATTTCTGTAACAGACTTCCCATACATGTCAGAGTACCTCGCTGATCCACTTCAAGCACAACCTTGATGAGTGGATGGGAAATCACAAATTTGTCCCAGGTGTTCCATTTTTGTCCCTCATTGACAGGGGTGACAGGTGCTGACTGTTTTTGTTGGGGGGGGGTAAACTCTTGGCTATGCTTGTAAGGAACCCAGGGCCATTAGCCTAGTAACCACCTATGATCCTATGATCCTATGGTGGCATCCCAAATTAAACAGGATATACAACAAAAGTAAAAAAAATATATGCAAAAATCAGGAAGAGTAATTACCATAAAGATACAAACTCTGTCATCAAGCTAAATAGGCAACTAAGAGGGCTAATTATATCAAACAAAGCCAACTTTGAGTTTAAGATAGCCTTCCAGGTGAAAGATAACTATAAGGCCTTCTTTGGCTATGTCAGAAACCCAAGGGCAGCACACAGCACTGTGCTGAATTGGCAGTTAATGGTGCCATATTCACAGAGCCTGGCTGTATAGCAAACCTGTTAGCAGACAAATTCAGTATCAACTTAACCCCCTGTCTCATCCCCAACCCTTTCCTGAAAAATACCTTCAAACTTAACCCCTTCAAATATAACTAGGGAGCATGTACTGGCTGCACTCACTAAAGCCAAGAATACAGCCTCACTGGGGCCTGATAACATCCTGGGATATCTGGATCGACCATAAAGTGGTCTCTTGCAAAATTAAAATCAACTCCATAGCTCCAGTAAAACCAGCAAGAGGAACTATTCCAAGCAAACTACATTATATTAAGTGATGGTTTGTCGAAATTCAATGTGTCTCTAAATCCTGAGAACACAGCAGCCTATGCTGACTTGCTGTCAGAAACTACCATGTCAGAGAGACCAGAACTAGTCCCATTGACCACGCTATTCAACCACAGCCTAATTGCAAGCTTCATTCCAGCAGAGTGGAGAACTGCCATTGTCATCAATGTCAATACAACTCTTTGGAACCACTGGAGTCAATGTTTACCTATAGCCTTCAGAATGGGCTTTGTGCCACAAGAATGGTGAACTGTGACTCTCATCCTAAACATAAGGGAGGACCTTCAACATATCCTGGAAAGTAAAGACTCATTAGTCTAACTCAGTGGCTCCCAAACATTTTCGATTCTCAGCTCCCTTGTTGAATCCAGATTTTCCCAAGGCACCCCCCTGTCAAATTCTAACAAGTATACTTTGCGAAATAGTATGCTACTGTGAAAACGTTTACAAAGGACTGGACCCAAAACTGCACACTTCATTCTAAATGCTTCTTTTCTTACTTTCTGCAACTTTTAGTTTTATTTACTTATTCATTTTGAAATGGATTAAATAAAGTGATCCCTTTAGGCACATAGGAGAATAGAAATGTATTTACCATGGTAGTGCACTGATCCATATTGACCAATTTCAGTCTCAGCCCGGCTGAAATGCAAAACATTTCACAATCAACAAATACAGAAATGTAAGCAATAACACAGTAGTTCTGATTAATTCCATAGAAAAAAATTGCTTATATACATTGTAGTGGACAAGCATCATTACAATATACACATTTGTTTTTAAAGTGGTTCAGTCTTCAGTTTATCTTGAGAAAGAAGACGAGACTTGGAAAAGAGATAGATTATTAATACAAGAAACATTTCTATTAATTGCCATATTTTGTCATATAAGTTTTTGTGTCCAGTAAGACATGCTCAAGACAATTATGTCGTGGGGCTTATATTACTAACTACCTAACCAGTGGGATTTATCTAGGTTAGTGATTTAAATCGGTGTTATGCAAAAATTTCGAAACATTAAGTGGTGTGACAATGTTCTTCTCTTATCTCAAAAAGCATACATTCATTACACAGACTTGTTTCCCAGTCCGAAACCTAGTGTTCAGAGTAACATCAGTGAAGCCATGTGACGAAAAACAGCTGATTGGAATGTTCTCACACAAGCCAATTATTTTCAGCAAAGAATAAGCAATGGCTGAACTTTCGGGAAGTTCACTGAATTACTGCGCTTTCACTCTGGTTGGAGTGGTAGCCCCACCCAAACTAATATCTGCCGTTCTTCCTGTTTTCTTTCATTTTAGTAGGCAGCTGAGGTTTGAGTGCGCC
The DNA here is from genome assembly GCF_019279795.1 of Protopterus annectens. Lineage (NCBI taxonomy): Eukaryota > Metazoa > Chordata > Ceratodontiformes > Protopteridae > Protopterus > Protopterus annectens. The sequence continues at coordinate 1,673,019,716 of NC_056726.1, read as the reverse complement.
CTACTAAACTGTATTCACGTAGGCTTGCACCAGGAAACAGCTCATTCTCAAGGCCTTGTTTTGTTAACAACTGCAAGAAGTGCTGTGTGCTTTACTTTTTTTAATTGTTTTTATGACTTCCCTTCCGGCTTGACCATGTCCTGGTAGAGTTTCATTGATAACAACATGCTGGCATATGACGGTGTTTCGGATGCGGTTATCGCTGGTTGCCAGGATGGAAGGTGGCATGTTTGGGCTGCAGCTAAAGACAAGGACTTGTGTAAAATTCCGGTAAGGGTTTGGGAAAGATGTTAAGACCCAAGCATGAACTTCAAGGTGTCTTAGTTTGGTGCTTACGTGGTAGTCATGTTGTTGAAGCATGACTGAACCTACATATAGTGTTAACAAAATAATGTATTATAAAATTTGCTTACCGGTCTCTTATGATGGGCATTTGGAAGTTCTCACACAGAAGATTATCAGCTGCACTGACTGAAAGTCGAGGCAAGGATTTTGATACAAGATACCCTCCTTGTTAAGTACATTTACAAGTGTACGTTCTGTAGAGTACTTTTTCATGTCTTTATTCAAGCCTTGAGGGTGGTTCAGGGAGGAACTGCTGTGACAGGAAGTAAAACTTTTTCTGACCCCTCCCTGGTAGCGTAATCAATTAAATGCGGAAAGTGGTAGATCAGTAGGCTGTCTTCTCATCTGGGACAGTGTGATAACTTATTTCTCTTCTCGTTTTTGACAAGAGACTAGCATTTTTGTTTAAAACTGTCTAATAATAAAAATGTCTCCACCCTAAAGAGGCCAAAGTAATGGCATGTATGACTTTTGCGTGGAATGAAACAAACTTAGTTTTTAGTAATGTGTAACATTTTTGGTATTTGACCTATCACGCGGCATCTGGCTTGATCCCCTAATATTATGCGATCCTTACTCTTACTTCTTTTTGCTAACATCGGATATCTTTACACTGCACTTTTATGAAGTGAGATAATTCAGGTGTCATGCTGCATTAAGAAGTAAACGAAAATAAAACTAAGAGCTCGGTTCACTCCATTGGTTAAAGAGAGGAAAGCAGCATGTGTGTCATAAAAGGTATGGCATAGTGCATAAGAAATGTTTTAACAGGAAGCACATGCATGCAGTTATCAGGCTGCATCAATGTAGAATCATAATAAGTTAGGAATATGGGAATGGATGGTTTAGAGTTAACTGTCTAGTGGCCACAAAATAAACTGCAAACTAATAAGCTTAGTAACTAAGCTTATTAGTTTGCGGTACCCCTGTGAGGAAGCCGCGGCTTTCCAGGGCGCCACGGCACACACTTTGGGAATCCGTAGTCTAACTAGTCTTATCTGCCAAGCCATGGAAATAATTGTCATGGACATTATCAACAAGGATATAGGAGACCTCCAGACACTGGATCCAACCCGGTTTGGCTTTGTCAAAGGAAGATCATGCTTACTGAATCTGGTGGATTTCTTGAAAAGGTTGTTAAGGCAATGGATGATGGGAAAGCAGTGCATACTGCCTACCTAGTTCTGGCAAAAGGATTTGATACAATACTTCACTCGGGCATTGTCAACAAACTTTTGGAACTAGGCATAAACCCCTTTATATCATGCTGGATAGCTAGCTGGCTCACAGGTAGGCACCAAGAGGTTAGGATCAGTGAGGGCACCTGATTGAAAGAGGCAGTCAATAAATCACCCTCTATATACATCAGATTTGTGGGTCACATTTGAGTTGCATGGCTAGGCTTATAAGGGCCCTAGTGGTAATTAGTCTAGTATAAACCTATGAACCTATAAATCTATAATCAGCCTTTTACACTCACTAGTTTTCATAAAGATTATTTATTTATAGTCACTTACAATTTATGTGACTCTGTTAACCCAATCTCACTGAGAAAATTGAAGATTTCCCCAACTCACTCAATGAGTCTCTTCCCTGCAAAATGAACAGTTCATTTCAACACTACTTGTAGCCTTATTGCCCTAGGTAAAGTGTGCTCCAGAGTCACTGCTAAAGTTATTTGATCCAAAGCCATATTCAGATATCTTTTAGTTTTGTAACTGTAGTCCACATGTGAATGAGGGCCACTGAAAACAGATTTATACATCCACATCTCATGGTCACTCACTGCTTAACAATTTACGTCTGTCTTTAACATTTCAGTTTTAACAAATTCTGTGAGACAAAAAACACTATATTTTCATAACAAACAAATCTGTTAATATTCACTTCAGAAAACGTATCTTTTCTTCTCATAATTAATTTGTTAGATTAAGGCTTTGAGTTCTTAATGAAATGCTCTCTGTAGTTCAGAGTTTGATTCTCAGCCTCCATCTGCCCACTGTATGATTCTAAGCAAGTCACATATCCAGAGAGTATTGCAGGGTGATTGGGAACAAGGGCTTGGGTACAGAATGGTCTCCTGGACAATATGCCTAGTAGCGACCTATGAACCTAAATTCATAATGTCCATTTTCATTTCTTCCAACTTGCTTTGTGCAAAATGCACAACTTTCTGTCTGTGCATCCAGTGCTTCAGAAGTAATTTAGTCCTCATTTTTAACAGCTCTACTAAATATATTTGATTTATTCAAATTAGAAAAATGTTACTGTTTCACTTCGCACTTAATTTCTTTAACCTTTGACATTTTCTGTCCTTTCAATTCTGTTAGGGTCATGTTCATGCTTGGCCTGCAGTGCAGCTCTGTGAAAGTTATAAACCCACCAGGAGAGTGCAAATGAAACTGAGCAGGATAAAAATATACAGAACTGCAGAGCTCCCCACCACATTTCTCTCATATACACAGTCTAAAACTTTATAGTTTAATGACTGGTATGCCTTAATGACACTCAATCAGTTTAACTCACTCCCTCTGGGATTTCTATTTAACTGTAGCCTCCAAACAGGCTTGGTGCCTCATGAATGGTGAACAGTAACATTCATCTCTCTGCACAAACGTGGGACATCTACAGACCCTGGAAACTACAGATCCATAAGTCTCACTAGTCTTATATGCAAAGCCATGGAAAGAATTATCATGGAAATGATCAATAATGATATAGTAATCCGCCTGGCACTGGACCCAACCTAGTTTGGTTTCATCAAGGGGAGGTCATGCTTACTCAATGTTGTGGACTTGTCTGAGAAGGTTACTAAAGCAATGAATGAGGGCCAAATGGTTCACACTGCCTACCTTGACCTGGCAAAGGCATTTGACACAATACCCCACTCAGACATTGTTGGCAAACTCAGGAGGTTAGGTACAAAGCCATATGTCACCCAGTGTATAGCCAAATGGCTCACAGACACGACCCAGGAAGTTAGAATTGAGGAGTCCACCTTTACAAAGAGGCCAGTTCCAAGTGGAGACCTTCAGGGATCAGTCCTTGGACTGCTCCTTTTTGGCATTTACTTCTCTGAAGTCAAGGCCAATGTCAGTGGTCTCTGGCTGATGAAATTTGTAGAGGATTGCAGATTAGGAGCTGTTATTGAATCCCACACAGATACACATTTTCTCCAGGAGGGGCTGACACAGACAAACAACTGGTGTCAGAGCCATGGACTAAAACTAATTGCCAAGAAATGCATAATACTATCCTTTGGGAAGTCATCCATTCCTGGTAACTGTCATATTGACAACACACACCCTTAAATTTGACCCAGTAGTCAGGGACTTAGGGACACACATAGATAGGAAACTAGCCTTTGACCATCATGTGTCTACAGTAGTGAGGAAATCATTCTATGTTGCACGACTTATAAACAAAGGTATGGCATGTAGGTCCAAGGAAGTAATTGTTCCACTGTATTCAACATTCATCAGACCTATCACTGAGTGCAATGCCCCCTTTGGTATGTACCTAACCAGGGATGTCCAACAAATGGAACAGCCACAGAGGTTCCTCACTAAAAAAATACAGGGCATAAGTAAAATGTCCTATAATGACCGCCTCAAGGACATCATCCCTGTATTCTATCTCCTACAGACTGTTGAGGGGAGATCTATGTTTAGTATACAGAGCATTGTCAGACCCCACTCTGATGGACCTCCTGCTTATCCACAAAATAAACAACACCAGAATTACCCATTCTAAAGACTTAAACCTTGCCTGTGATATAAATAGGACCTACTGGAGTGACAGGTGTGTATCCTAGACACTACCCCATCTCTGAAACAGGCTCCTCATCCATGTGAAGCAGAGTCCCTTCCTAACCCAATTCAAGTATAAGTTGGACAATTGGATGGGGAATAGGAAATTCATTCCTGGCATGGCATCTATGTCTCTAATGGACACACACAGGCAACCTGTAAATAGTTCATCTCCCAGGCCCCTGTTTGTAAATGTCTCATCTTCCAAGCTCCTGCATATGCTTATCAAGGGTACCAGAACTTGTTAGAGATTTTGGATGCATGGCTAGGTATAAAAAGGCCCTTAGCCTAGTAAAGACCTATGAACCTATGAACAGAGGGGATAAGGGATTACTACAGTTGCAGCAGTAATCGTCTAGATGCTGTTGTTTCATCCAGTAGTTTATAGAAAGACAGTACACATAAAGAATTAAACATTATTCAGAAATACCATCTGCTTTAAAGACTGTGATGTTGTACTGTTTTGCTGTACTTAACCAGTTGTATGAAACAGCAGCATTTTATCAAGTACTATACCAGTCTCTGTCCCTTACAATTACTAAAGTACTTTTTACGTTTAAATGACTCTCTGGCCTTAGAGTATGACACCAGCTTAACCAATGAGATAAACTGGTAAAACATGAACCAAACAGGCTCCACGACAGTCAAAAACTTTAATTGACAAGCAACGGAACAGAAACCTGACAATTTTGCTTGTTTAAATTTATACTTGCCAGGTTTCTGTTCCGTTGCTTGTCAATTAAAGCTTTTGACTGTCGTGGAGCCTGTTTGGTTCATGTTTTAACCACTGAGATGTTTACAATGGTAAGTGAATTTTAGTGGATTTTTTTTTTTTTTTTTGTGTCAAATTTGTCGCTCAACTTATGCATCTGATTGAGCTGTATAATACTCTCTCTATCACTCTCTCTACCTATATTGTTTGTGTCTTTCGGCTTTTCCCGGTTAGGGGTCGCCACAGCGGAACTCCGGTTTGCTAATGATTGGCAGTTGATTTTTACGTACTGGCTTGCTGGGCCTAATGCACAACCTTCAACGAAGGAATGCCCATTCACGCATGCCGCTACACAGAAGACGCTCTAACTGATAAACAAATGGGCAACGTGTAACTGTGAGGCAACGCTCTAACTGATAATCAAACGGGCAACGTGTAACTGTGAGGCAACAACGCTACCGCAGCACCACCACTGCAGTATATATATATATATATATATATATATATATATATATATATATATATATATATATATCCAAGCCAATTAATTTTCACATCATTTTTAAACTACCCATACATTTTTAAACACACACCACAAACAGTACCAGTCCTCACTATCTATTGCTGTGCCTTTTCCTTCTAGCTATAGGGTCTTATCCTCAAAACATTCTAATAAAGTTACTGTTCAGATGAAATTGTAATGAGGAGTAACATATTTTTGGAGCTCCCAAGGAACACAAGCTCTCTAGGGGAGATATTAAATTGGTAGTTATCGGCTAAAGCCATCTTCATTTAAAAACGCTGATTTTTGGCCAGCAAATTAAGTTATATTTGTCTCTTTAGAAATCACCTTCCAAAGCAAAAGCAAATTTTGAGAAATACTGCAGAAAAAAATGTTTCAATGCTGCCATCTACAGATATGGCTGAAAACTGGGGACCTAGACTGCATGCAGCGAACGTGAATACTGTCTCTCTTGATGAGCAAAACAGTAAATTAAATGTGGCTGATGAAATTACTCATTTGTTGAGCTCAATTAACCAGCTGCCAGCCAGTTTAGCTGCCTTTCTACCATCCCTGCAAGATCAAGTTAAGGATATCAAGGCTGCAGTATATGATATGGCAAGCCATACAACCATTCTTGATCAGTCATTACAAGATACTGTTCTCCATTTGGAAGAAGACAAGCATCAAATACAGCACCTGGTATCATTCACTCACTCTATGCATACCAAGAAAAAATGTCCTGGAAAACAAAGGTTAAAGAAAAAATATCCGCATACTGGGGTTTCCCGAATGCTCTTGGCAAAAAGACATTCATCGCTTCATAGGTTGGTACTAGGCTATCGACCATAGGACCTATACAAGCCTAGCCATAACAATTCCCTGGCTATTTCTTCCCACACTATTTACTTCCTGGACGCCTGTCTAGCAGGGTGACTGACGTGATCCCCGGGGTGAATTTCCTTTCTCCCATCCAGTCATCAAGGTTCCTTTTGAAGAGGGCCAAAGAGGCGCTTGACATGTATGGGCAGTCTATTCCAGAGTCTGGGGAGTCTCTGTGTCAGGAACCTATCCCTCCAGCATGTTTTGTTTATTGTGATGACAAGGCTTAGATCCCTGGAGCGTGTGGTTCTGAGGGATTGGGATTTCTTTAAGTATAGCATGCCCAACAGCTCTGGGTTTGACATGGCCTTGTATGTTAATCAGAGATCACCTCTGAGTAGATGCTATGTGACAGAGTATAGCTGGAGTTTTTTAAGGCGGCCAGCATAGGGCATCTGCTTTAGGCCTGTGATTTTTTTAGTGAGGTATTTCTGCGGCCTTTCCAGTTGTTGCAGGTGTCTTGAGAGGTACATACCAAATGGGGGATTGTATCCTATAATGGGTCTAATGAGGGATGAGTACAGTGAGACAATGACCTCCTTTTTTCTGGATGAAAAGCCCTTAGTGATGAGGTGTGCCACATAGAAGGATTTCCTGACTGTTGTGGCGATGTGGTTATCAAAGGTGAAATCACTGTCCACCTGTGTCCCTATGTCTCATCACACTTTCAGTGTTTAGTGTACTGCCACCCATGTGGTAATTCACGGATACATGTTTTTTCCCAAAGGGGATAACTATACATTTCTTGGCATTGAAATTGAGCCCAAGGCTCTGGCACCAAGCATCTGTTTCTGTAAGGCCCTTTTGTAGAGTATCCACATCATTTGTAGATTCAATAATGGCTCCCAGTTTGCAGTCATCTGTGAACTTTGTTAGCCAGAGTTCCTTAGTATTGGCCTGTACTTCAGAGAAGTAGATGCCAAACAAGAGTTGTCCCAGGACTGAACCCTGAGGTACTTCACTTGTCACTTGTCTGGAGCTGGATTTGGAGTTGGCTACTTTGACAGTGTGGGTTCTGTCAGTAAGCCAGTTGGCAACCCATCGAGTGACGAAGGAATTAATGCCCAGCTTAGTAAGTTTATCTATGTTACTAGAGTGGGAGATGGTGTTAAAGGCCTTGGTGAGGTCCAGATAGGCTGTGTGGACCACCTTACCCTTGTCCACTTCTCTGGAGATTGATTCGAAGAAGTCAATCAGGTTCAGGAGACAAGACCAGCCCTTCATGAGCCCAAAATGTGTGGGGTCCAGTGTTTGAAGGTTGCCAATGTCTTTGTTTATAAGTTTCATGATAATACGTTCCATGGCCTTGCAGATCAGGCTCGTCAGACTGATGGGGCAGTAGCTCCCAGGATCCAAGATGGATCACCCCTTTGTGGAGTGGGATAACTGTAGCTGTGTGCCACTCAGTGGGCACAAAGCCTGAGGTGAGGCTATGATTAAACATGACACTTAGGTGAGGTGCCAGTTCATTTTGTAGTTCATGTAGTACACAGCCCAGGATGTCATCTGGTCCCATGGATGCTGTATTCTTAGCTTTGGAGAGTGTGTTTTTACCTGTGTGGCCATTATTACCAGAATTTGGCAATCTTCTGGTATTGAGATGGGCCACTTAGGGGGTGAGGTGGGTGAAGTTGGCACTGAATCGATCTGCCAGGATATTGGCAATATCCTTGGGATCAGTATATTTAACGCCATTCTGTTGTAGCTCAGAGCAGATCTGAACATTGTCATTTAGATTCTTGACATAGTTATAGAATGCTTTGTGGTTGTCTTTGGAATCTTTGGCAATTTTATTTTCGTAACTAGCTTTGGAAGATTTTATGAGGGATCTCAGCTTCTTACGGAGGCTGGTAAGGGAGTTTTTTGCATCCTGGGATTTTTCTTTTTTCTGCAACAGTTTCTTCCTTTTGTTGTAAAGTTTGTTTATGGCAGGGGGCCACTAGATTGGCTTCATTTTTGGAGGAGAGCATCTTGGTTCTATTTGGGATGGCATGATTCACGCATGAGTGGATGTGCTCATACAGTGCCTTAGTGTAGGACTCAGCAGTTGAACTTTCAGTTCCCATCTGCATGGGTGTCATGAAGTTTGTCACTTCTGACTTGATTAGCATGATGTTGGCTTTGGAGAAGTTTTTTTATGGAGGTTTCCTTACTGGGGGGTGGGGTTGGGATGTGGATGCTAAGGGTGATTAGCTTATGGTCTGACCTGACCAACGAGGGGATGACCATAGGTGTGGAGAATTGATTTCCCATGTTGGTAATGACCAGGTCTAGGATATTGGAGCCTCTAGTTGAACCAGGGCATTGAAATTTATGAATTCCAAGAACTGTTGGGCAAAGGTATTGATACACGACTAATTTTCCCAATTAATGGCAGGGTAGTTGAAGTCACCCAGTATTAGGGTGTTTAGTTGTATCTTATATTTTCCAGTATGTTTAGAAAGATGTAGTGAGAATCTTGGGGCATGGTGGGGGATCTGTAGCAAGCTACAATTTGGATTGCAGTCTTACTAGTGTTAGTTGCACTTGGAGAATTTCAGATGCATTGTGTTGGGCAACTAGCCTGGTGGTGTGAATATCCTTGGTGAATATGGACATTCCTCCACCTTTAGTGTTTCGATCCTGGTTTGGTGGAAAAAAAAGTGTTGTAAGAGTTGTAGCCTGGTATTGCAGGGGTTGTCTCTGGAGCCTTGAACCAGGTCTCAGTTACTACAGAGATATCAATGTTCTCCATTTTTAGGAGTGCCTTGAGAGAGTGCATTTTGAGGTTTAGACTTTTAGCATTGAGTAGCATTACCTTCAGATTTTGCATGCTTGTACCTGTTATGGTGGTGGTTTTGTCCTTTGAGTTTTGCCTAAAAAAGGCACTATAGGGGTGGCAAGAGCCTTAGCCAGTAACCTGAATCCCAGGGCTACAAGTGCAGACCATCTCTGGCAAAGCATCGTGGTCTGTCGATCATGTCATCCCAGCTTATGCTAGGAGGGCTATTTACTGCAATGTTTTTGCAGCAGTAAAATGGGGAACTTGTTACTCTTTATCCTTGCCTATTACAAAAGGGGTCTGACAAAGTTTCCCCCTAGCTCTGCTACTCATTGTCCTGCTATTTGAACTACTGGCCATAGAACTTAGGGCAATTTTGAATGCAAAGCCATCTCAAACTGAAGTGACAAATAAATAACAAGACATTGCTCCCTTTGCAGATGATCTTGTTCTTTTCTTTAGCAATCCAGCTCTACCACTTCAAAAATATTGTCTACAGCGGTGTCACTTTTGTTCAGGTTACAAGGTTAATGCTGCAAAGTCTACTCTTTTAATGACTAAGCCTCAGTTATTTATTAACTTTTTGATGACCCTTGATTTCATCTTGATTCTTCCTTGCTCCATTATCTAGGCATCATGCTTACTTTTTCATGTCTGATGACTAGAGATGGTAACATTGACCTCATGTTTAAGACTATCCACGAAGCCATAGCAGAATGGATCAGATGGAATTTTCTTTTTGAGATAACGCTGCATTTATTTAAAATTATCTTGCATCCCAAATCATTATATAATTTGCAAGATTTACCAATGAGATTTCCCTTGAGACAATTGTGAAGTTGGAATATGTGGATTAGACAATTGATATTGTCTCCATATAGACCTAGTGGTCCCCTAAACATTTAATATGCACCACATTCTCATGGGGGGTTATTCCTTCCAAGCTTTGTCTGGGCTCAGAAAGTCTCACTCTTTTGGTATGTATTTCAACTTGTTGTTCCCAAGAACATGGCTCCTTGTATAGAACTGTTGGGTGACAGTAATACTTTTATTCTTTTCTCATCACATTTGAGCGCTTTCTCCAGCTTCTTATTAATGAATAATCTTCTGTTAACTATAATACCTATAAGGTACTTTCAAGGCTAGCTACAATTGGTAGATCTCAAATTCCTTAATACTTTATATCTGGGAGTTACAGCAATTCTTAGGAGAATAGGTAAACCCTGATTTACAAGACAAACTACCTTTTATTAAGTGACGGTTTGACAAAATTCAAAGTCCTTCCAAACTCCAAGACCACAACAGCCTACTTTGAGTTGCTCTTAGAAGCTCTGTACAACCATGTCAATGTCTGCATACTGTTGTACCTACTGGAAAAAAAAAACAGAACTGCACCAGATACAAACCACTCTGGTGGTTTCACAAATTAAAAAGGATATACAACTAAAATAAAAAATATGGCAAAAATCAGGAAGGTTAATTCTTATAAAGATAACATAATTTAAAGATAAAAAAAACTATCTCATTAAACTAAGTAGGCAAGTTAGAGGGCTAATTAGGTCAAACAAAGCCAGTTTTGAGATTATGATAGCCTCCCTAGTGAAAGATAGTCATACAGGTTTCTTTAGCTATACCAGAAACCTCAAGGACAACACATATCAATATATTGAATTGATGGTTAATGATGCCAGTTTCACCAAGCCAGGCCATATAGTGAACCTGTTAGTAGACAAATTCAGTTCCAACTTTAACTCCCCTCTCACACCCAATCACTCCTGAAGAAATACCCTGAAACACATCCCATCTGAGTATAACTAGGGAACATGTACTAAATGTGCCAGCTAAAGCCAAGAACACAGCCTCAATGGGCTCCTATGACATCCATGGATGCCGCCTCAGCAGTCTAAAAGAATGACTTATCAGGACTACTGGAGTCACTGATTAACCATAGTCTTAAAAGCAGCTTTGTCTGGTTATCCCCTTCATAAGGGAGGACCTTTAACAGATCCTGTAAACTACACAATGGTTAGTCTCACTAGTTTTATTTGCAAAGCCATGGAAAGAATTATCAAGAAAATTATCAGCAAGGACATAAGAGACCTCCAAACACTGGATCCATCCCAGTTTGGCTTTGTCAAAGGAAGGTCATACTTACTGAAACTGGTGGACTTCTTTGAAAAGGTCACTAAGGCAATGGATGAGGGGAAAGTGGTACATACTGCCTACCTAGATCTGGCTAAAGCATTTGGTACAATACCCTTTTCAAGGATTGTCAAAAAACTTACAAAACTAGGAAGAAAACTAGCTGGCTTACAGATAGGATCTAAGATATTAGGAGCAGGGAGGCCACCTCCACAAAGAGGCGGTTTACCAGTGGAGTCTTTTAGGACTCTGTGCTGACCCATTCCTGTTTATCTACTTCTTTGAAGTAAAAGCCAATATCAAAGGCAACCAGCTGAACAAGTTTGCAGATGACTGGAAATGGGGAGCAGTTACTGAATCTCCACAAGATGAAAACACCATTTAGGAAGGTCTAAACAGGCAAACACTTGGTGCCAAAGCCATGGCTTTAAACTAAATGCCAAGAAATGCATTATAGTACCTTTTGGGATAACAGACACCCCAGGTAACTACATCATCAATAAAACCATCCCAAAATTGAATTCTATAGTCAGGGATGTGAGAACCTTTATAGATAACAACTTATAATTTGATAAATGTGTGTCCAAAGTATTAAGGAACTCCTTCTCTATGTTCCTTAATTCATAAGTAAAGGCATGGCATCTAGGTCCAGAGAGGTCATCACACTACTGTATTCAGCCCTCATCAGATTCATCATAAGCGTATAGCATCCCCTTTCTTATGAACCTGACCAGACATATGCAGTAACTGGAATGTCCACAAAAGTTTCTTACAAAAAGAATACACGGAGTAAAGATAATGTCATGTGCTGACCAGCTCAAAGCCCTGTCTCTTTATTCAGTATCATACAGATTTTTGAGCTGTGATATTTGGCCAGCAAGCAAGACATTCTATGACCATGTCATGATGAAACATTTGCACATCTTCAAAACAAACAGCATCAGAACTACTAGATCAAACGAATAAAAAACTTGCTTGTGATATAAATAGGACATGCTGGAGAAACAGATATGTTTCTTAGAGAATTCCTATTCTCTGGAACAGGATCATTATCCATATAGGATCATAGGAAGTTACTAGGCTATTGGTCCTGAGGCCCTTACAAGCCTAGCCAAGAATTTAGCCCATGTTCCAACAAGTCAGCACCCCATGCCACCATAGGGACATAGATAGAAGCTCAGGAGTGTATTTTTTGTTCCCCATCCAGTTATCCAGGGATATGTTTAAAATGGTTAATGAGGTACTCTGCTTTACATGGAGAGGGAGACTATTCCACAAAATGAGTCTCTGGGACACAAATCTGTCTCACCAGCAAGTCCTATTGATATCACAGACCAGGTTGAGGTCATGTGTGTGGGTTACTCAAGGGGAGCTTGACTTGCGGATATGCAGCAGTCCCATCAGGGCTGGGTCTGAGTTTGCTTTGTATGCCAGACATTGGTCACTTCTGAGGACTCTGTAGGAGACTGAGTAGAGGGACAGGGCTTTTAGCCTATCTGTGTAGGATAGAGGTTTGAGGCCCTGGATTCCTTGGGTGAGGAATCTCTGAGGTTTCTCCAGCTGCTGCATGTGCTTTGTGAGGTACATGCCAAAAGGGGCATTGTATTCAATAATCGGTCTTATAAGTGAAGAATACAGGGATGTTATGATCACCTTGCCCCTGGATGAGATACCCTTACTGATGAGGTGGACCATGTAGAAAGCTTTTCTTACAACGGAGGCAATATGGTGGTCAAAAGTCAGTTTGCTATCAACCTGGATTCCCAAGTCCCTCACAACTGATTGCATGCTTAGTGCTTATTGGTCCTCCCTTATGAAGGGGATAACCTGAATTACTTGCTCATAACTAATCTCTCTCCTCTCTGTTTTTATAGCCCTAGTGGATTTTTCCCTGCGATTTTCTCCTGGCCACAGTACAGGCAGCACAGGTTTGAGGACCTTAACAGATACTCTGCAACTCTATCTGTCTGGAAGCCACCATTTTAAGCCTAAAATAATACCAATGAAGTATGTGTCCCAGTAAATAACTACTACATAAGCTAATCTTTTAATTAATGCTAGAGTTTATAAGCACAACAAGAATTTACAGTGTTTTTTTTTTGCTAGTCACCATGAAAAGCAGACACCAGCAGCTCCTATCCTTTCTCTTTGGTTACCCACTATCCTCATACTGTTTCTGTGTATATTCTCCTGTTCTGCACTTTACCCTTCCCTGAATTCATTTCTAGCCTCACTCATAATTGCCTTTCCTAGTGCACCTGTCTTATATTACTGTCTTCAGACTCTTACATACTAATGTTTTTTTTTATGTTTTGCCCTGCATTTAGCTGCTAGTAATGCCACTCTCTCCCCCTGCAAAGCCCCTCTCTATTGTAGCTTTTTTTAACCATACAGCAGTGGGTTTCCTTCAAGCCAATCTACTTGTGTAGCTTGAGGCCAGTGTCCTTTTGTAAGCTTACTTCTGCTCATATTTTATTTCTTTTTATTTTATTTCTGGTGACTATACCTTTAGAAGCTTTATATCCTTGTCTCTCAAGCTAGTTTTTCACTATCCTTTCTGATTGTTTCTATGACTTCATCTTGACCAGGGTGCTAGCCCAGCTCCGTTCACCCTCACTATGCTCGGGCTCACTTCGCTCCCTTACCCTACCCCCATTCCCACACACCCCATTACAATTACCTTTATACCTAACTATCCCTCCCCTTCCTGTCCCACTGGCCACTACAATTCAACTTCCTGCCTATTGCCACAACCACCTTACTATTCTGTCAATCTTGTCAACACCACTTCATCTATACCACTGTCTCTCTACCTACTCTATCTGACCATATTTTATTCCAACATGTATTATTCTCTAATATCCTCTACACTACTCCTTATTCTCTCTATCTCCACCTCTTACCACTCCAATCTCTCTGAGCCACTCCTATGTTCACCATCTTCTCACTCATACAACATATATCCAACTACTTCATCTTTTACTATCTCCCCTAATCTCTTTACTACTATTATCTCAAGTCTATATAAACTATCCATAATACAGGTTTTTAAACCTTCCCACAAATCTAAGTCAAAACAATACAAACTCCATCTAGCATCTACTACACACTCTCTCCTCACTAAAATCCTACTTTGTTCTGGAGATATCTACCCCAACCCTGGCCCCTCTTCTCTCCCCAAAACTACCTCTACACTCCCCCCATCTTACTCCTTTAACAGTCACCAACCTCAGTCACAACAATCAACTCCATCGAAATACTTAACTATTTACTCATTGAATATTCAGAGTCTAGCAAATAAAGTCACTGATGGATAGCTCTCAATACCCCTCACATCCTCTCCCTATCTGAAACCTGGCTCAAGCCACACATCTCAAATAGTGAAATACCCCCACCAGGTTATAATATCTTCTGATCTGATAGACCTGTAAAAAACGGTGGTGGCATGGCCATCCTCTACTCAAACATTCTTAACCTCTCACCATACCCTTTCCCAATTCCTGACTTCCTCCCAGCTGAAATCATCATCCTTAACTGCCATATGAATCCCCACAAAAAAACTTGCAATTGCCTCTATCTACCTTCCTCCTGGTAACAATCTGTCCTTTCTTGAAAACATCCTATCCTGGTTCTCCCACAACATACCATATGAGACACTTATCCTTGGTGATGTCAACATTGATTGGTCCAAACTCACAACTGACTCCCCCCAACTCAGTATCCACCTGCACAGCTTCCACCAACTTATAACATTTCCCACTTGCTTCCATAAAAATTCCTCTTCCAACTCCATCATAGACTGGATCCTTACCAATTCCCCCCACCAATACCACAATCCCACCTCCTTACCTGACTCCCTCAGTGATCATCTCCCTACCACCATCTTAAGACACTACTCCCATATTCCTAAACCCCACCTTATCAAAGACTGTCAAAAACTATCGACTTTCAATTCATCCCAATTTAACTCCATTCTCCACAACATAGATTGGTCCATTCTAAAACACCTCCCCCTAAACGATGCTGTAAGCACTTTCAATAGCATCTTCATGAATACTCTAAACTCCTTAGCTCCCTCTAGGAATATCAGAGTAAAATCAAACCATGCTCCCTGGCTCTCCAAAGAGACTAGGTCCCTTATGAAATAAAGAGATCATGCTTGGAAAACCTGGACTAAAACTAAACAACCACCTTTTCTTCAAAAATACAGGCAACTGAGGAACCTTGCAAAAAAACATACAACTAATGAGAAAAAGTTATACTATAGCTCTGTTCAGCTTAACAACAAATCCAATCCTCAAAAATTTTGGTCAACTCTCAACAACATCCTCTATCCTGGAAACCCCTCTAATCCCTCCCCATACCCTAACTCTTCCTCTCAGGAAGCAGCTGCCCTCCTGAATAAACACTTTATCTCTTCCATCCAAAATCCGGTAACCTCTAAGCCAAACTCTACTTCGACACCCACCTCTCCATGTCCCACTAACACAACTTTGTTTTCTTTTGAGCCAGTTCCCGTTACTTACATCAAATCTCTACTACTCAAGCTAAAACCCTGCTCTCCTTCCACTGACAATCTATCTTTTACATTCCTCAAACTTGCTGCTGACTCAATTGTCTATCCTGTATTGATACTAATTAATTGATCTATTCCTGAATCAACTGTCCCCACCCTTTGGAAATCTTTCTTCACTATCCCTCTTCATAAAGGTGGAAACTCCACTGACCCCTCAAACTACCGACCCATTGCCATTCTGTCCCCCCCCCCAAGATATTAGAAAAATGTATTCACTCACAGCTTCTCAATCACCCCCTCACACACCACTTACTTACCCCTACCCAACATGGATTTCATCCTCACCACAGCAGCACCACTGCCCTCCTCTCCTTCACTCATATCATTGCAGAGGCCCTATACAACAATAAACTCATTTCCTGTCTCTTCCTAGATCTCTCCAAAGCCTTTGATACTGTCTCTCATCCTCTACTACTATCCAAACTCGTAAATCTCCACCTATCCCCCTCCACACTTGCCTGGTTTTATAGTTACCTATCTGGCAGGGAATAATCTGTCAAATGGCTCTCATCCTCCTCACCTTTCCTTCCCATCTCCACTGGTGTTCACCAAGGCTCCATCTTGGGACCCCTTTTGTTTAACATCTTCACCAATGATCTTTACACCTCATGTAAAGAATCTTCCCTTATTCAGTATGCCAACTCCACACTTATATCCATCTCAAATAATATTCCTGAACTACACTTCCTGACCCACCAGGCCCTACTATCCACTGAACAATGGCTCTTTCACAACCTATTGATCCTAAATCCCCAAAAGACCAAACTCCTACTTTTCCTTCCCTGTTCTCTTTCTCATCACAAAACCTCTTTTTTTATTACATCTTCTAACAATACAAATATCCAATCTGACACCCACACAAAACTCCTAGGGGTCATTATCGATGACGAACTCAAGTTCAACCTACACATACTCCAATGTATAAAAAAAACAAACCAGAAACTTGGTCTGCTATATCGGAACATAAAATTCCTAACCCCTGAATCTAGACTTACCCTGGGCCAGGCACTCCTCCTCCCCTCCCTCTTATACGCCGCCCCAGTTCTTACCAATATCCAGGCCTCCACTCTAAACAAACTGCAACAGACTTAACATAAAATAGCCAGATTCATTACTAACTCCCCATACAACTCACACCACTGCATTTCTTTAAACTCTCTTCAATGGCTTAAACTTCCCCAGTTTCTGCTATCTTATCAATTTCATATGCTACACTCTATTCTTTGTAAACCCTCCTTCTGTCCATCTCTATCTTCCTTAGTCTCCATCTACATCCCAGCCTGGACCCATCGTACTTCTAGCCAACAATTACTTGATATCTACCACCCAAAAAGGTCAGTAGGCAAACTACTCTACAAACACTCCCTTGCCCATGCTTGGAACAAACTTCCCCTTGACTTACGTTCAATCTCCCACACCTCACACTTTAAAAATGAACTAAAAGCTTATTTTCTCAATTCCAGAACCTGCCCTTGCCATGACCCTACCTAGTCTTCCTTCCCTTTATGTACCCTCAAAAGGGCCATACTTAGTACCTCATTACACCTCTCTCTCCAATGTGTCTACTATGCATTTGCACAATTTTATACAAACAAAAAATGTTAATAGTTGACCTATTGAACTATATCAATGTAAAATTGTTACTTAGCTTCTTTTTAATGCAACTTTAACTTTATGCATGTATCCCAACATATGTGAATCATTTTGCTATAACTGCTATTATATCAATATTGTTTAAAATTGTACTTGTTTTAAAATGTATTACTGGAGCTTTTCTCCTCGGGTCTTCACTGAAAATGGGCCACAAGCCCAGTTGGACAAACCCGGTTAACAAATGTCAATAAATAAATAAATAAATAAATTATTATTAATGTGATCATTTGTGGGTATGTCATTCTCCCCAAAAGGGATGATGATGCATTTCTTGCCATTCAGATTAAGGCCATGTTTCTGGTGCCAGTCATTTATTTCGATGAGACCCTGTTGGAGGATGTCCCCATCACTAGGGAAATTGATGACAGCACCCAGCTTGCAGTCATCTGCAAACTCGATCAGCCATAGCCCAATAAATTTGGCCTGCACCTCTGAGAAGCATATCCCAAACAGCAGATTCCTTAAGACTGATTCCTGGGGTACTCCACTTGTTACAGGTTGACTGCTTGAGGTGGCTTCCCCTATTTTGACTAGGTGGGTTTGATCAGTGAGCCAGTTTGCTACCCATCTGGTGTCATATGGACTGATGCCTAGTTGAGAGAGTTTATTTATTATACCTGAGTGAGGAATAGTATCAAAGGCCTTGGCCAGATCAATGTAGGTGGTGGGCACCGTCTTCACCTCGTCTATGGCCTTGATGACTGTCTCAAAGAAGTCGACCAAATTTAACAGGCATGAACTCCCCTTGACAAAACCAAACTGTGTGGGATCAATTGTCTGGAAGTTGCCAATGTCCTTGTTTATGAGGTCCATGATAATCCACTCCATGGCCTTGCAGATTAGGCTAGTTAGGCTGATGGGTCTATAATTTCATGGATCGGTGGAGACTCCACCTTTGTGGAAAGGGATGATAAAAGCTGTCCTCCCCTTGGCTGGGATGAAGCCGATACTCAGGTTTTGGTTGAATAGGGTGCCTAATGGTGCAGCAAGTTCCTGTCTGAGTTCATGTAAGATTCAGCCTGGGATGTTATCGGGTCCCATGGAGGCTGTATTTTTTGCCTTTGAGAGACCAGTGATGACTTGCTCCCTAGAGATAAGGGGAGGGGGGCAGGTAATGGGGATGTCCTGTTTTACTGATGGGGGGGGGGGGGCAGAGGAGTGAAGTTTTCACTGAACCTGTCTGCCATCAGGTTGGCTATATCTACAGGGTTTGTGTATGTTGTGCTCTTGACCACCAGTTCTGAGCAGATCTGAGTGCTTCTAAGATTGCGGACATATGTGAAGAAAGACTTATGATTGTCTTTAGTAGATGTACAAAGCAAAAACCCAGCTAGCAAAAGACAAAAGTCTGTAAGGGTCCAATAAACCAGATACAAACAAAAGTGGTAATGAACCCAATAGGACAAGGACAGTTAAAGCCATATATTTAATTATAAAACTGTAAAATATAAAAGATAAGTGCTTTCAGAAAATTCCTTCTTCAGCTCAACGAACATAATATGCATTAGTATTTTGGCAGCTGTGGCTAGTTTGGACTCGAAGTTTGCTTTGGATGATTTCACTAGTGCTCTTATTTGCTTGTTCAGGCTAAGGAAGGATTGCTTCCAGTTAGACACCTGTTCCTTCCTGGTCCTGGATAACAATTTTTTCCTTTTATTATAGAGTTTATTTATTGCAGATGTCCACCAGACAGGTTTGCTCTTCCTTGAGGAGGAGGAGGATTTCATTTTGTCTGGTATTCCTGATTCCATGCAGCTATATAAATGCTCATATAGTACTTTGGTGCAAGTTTGGACATATGTGCCAGTTTCTGTGGAGGGCGAGGGGGCTGTGAAGCTGTTTATACCTTCTCTCAGGAGTTTGTAATCAGCTTTGGAGAAGTTTTTTTGTTTGATCCTAGCTGGCGGAGAGGGTGGGGGGGGGGTCAGGGGAGATGTTGACTTCGAAAGTGACTGCTCGGTTGTTGGATCTTACCAGGGATGATGACACTGTAGGGATGCTGCAGTGGTTACTTTTGTTGGTTAATACCAAATCCAAGATATTTTCACCTCTTGTGGGAGTGTCAACCAACTGGTTCAAGGCATTTGCACTGATGAAATCAAGGAATCTCTGGGCATTTGTGTTTTGGCATGAGTATTTCTTCCAGTCTATGGTTGGATAGTTAAAGTCACCCAGAATCAGGGTAAAGGGTAGAATCTTGATAGATTCGAAGAGGTCCAGATAGGTCGAGTGGACATCTTAAGTCAGAGTTGGAGGCCTGTAGCTAGCTATGATTTAAATAGGGGTCTTGTCAGTTGTTAACTGCTCCTGGAGTATTTCCTGCCCATCATATTGTTTGACCAGCCTAGAGGTGTGTATGTCTTTTATATATATATTGCAACTCCACCTCCTTTTGTTTTGCTGCCCACAGCTTGGGGTCCAAATGAATGATAGGATGAGTAACCTGGTATGGCTGTGGTGCTCTCCATAGCTTTGAACCAGGTTTCTGTGACTGCACAAATGTCAGCTTCTTCCAGGGTTAAGAATGCTTGCAATGAGTGCAGTTTCATGTTTAGACTCTTAGCGTTTAGCAGCATGACCTTTAATTAACATTTTGATAAAATTTTCATGTTGGTAGTTTTGACCTCATGGCATTGCCTAAAAAAGGCACTATAGGGCAGGCAAGAGTATTTTGCCGGGAGCCTGAAGCCCAAGGGATACAGATGCAGGCCATCCCTGGCAAAGCATTGCGGCTTGTCAATCATGTCATCCCAGGCTGTTGGGTACTGGATCCCCGTTGAATGACACCAGAAACTAAGTCAGTTGTTAAAGTTAATCATTTTCTGTTTGTATTGAGGCACCATTCTGGATAACGGTAGAATGCTGCTTAAGGCTAGGGACATACCTGCCTGGGACACATACTCAGCGGGCTTGATCATGTCTCTCTTCATATAGTCCAGGGAGGTACATCTCAAGTCATTCACTCCAACATGGACTATGACAGAGTCATAACAGTACCTGTTGAGAGACTTGAGTACCTTGGTGATATGGTGGATTCTGGCACCTGACAGGAAAATAACTGTGACTTTCTCCTTATACAGCCTGGTGAGGGGCACATCTGTGTGTCTCACAATGGAGTCTCCTATGACTAATATGTTGGGTTTATGTTTAGGCCTTAGTGGCTGTGAGACACAGGTGTGTGGACTATGTGTGGTGTGTAGTTTGGTGGGCAGTGGAGTTTGCACACATTTATGCCTCAGGATTCTCTTTTTGTTTGAGTATGCTTTTGTTAAGGACCTCTGCATATGTGGAAGTGTGTTGTGTAAGTGTGAGTGGTATATGAGGTGTGGTGTTCATGTTGACAAACTTCTCAATGCCAGATATACTGGCTTATGGAGGAGAGAGCAATGTCACTAGGTGCTTTATGTAAATACATCTCTCACAAATTGTCTTCCTAGGTGGTAGTAGTAGAAGGTTGTCCGTGTCCATGAGGCAGTTGCGACACTGTCTCAGGATACCCATATCTATCAGACTGGCAGGAGAAAATGTAGGAAATTGTCCATCCATGAAGCAGAATTCCTCCTTAATCCTATTTAAGAGCAACGTGGGCCAAAGGAAGGGTATTCAGAAATTCATCCCTTGTCTGCTGCCTGTCTCTTATGGATAGACACAGTCAGTAAATCACCCTTCTAAGTTTATAAGTATATACCAGGACAATGACCTCTAAGTTCTTTATGAGCCTAGCCATGCAACGCAACTCAGTTGTGTCCATATGTATCATGGGTGTTTATTAGCAAAGGATATGTTTGTTAGGAATTTCTAGAGGTTATATGGGATGTATATTAGTTTGGACATTAATATCCACCTCTCTTTACCAGACACATGGTAGCTAGACACCGGGTGAATTTCTGATTTCTCATCCATTGGTCAGGCTTACACTTAAATAGGGTTAGGGATGGACTGTGCATTAAATGACTGGGGAGCCTGTTCCAGAGCATGGAGATCCTCTGAAAAAACATCTCTCTCTCATCCATGTAAATCAAATTTGTGGGACACATTTGAGGTGCACAGCTATGCTTTCAAGAACCCTAGTGGTTGTTGGCCTATTATATGCTTGTAAACATATTGGAGATCTTAGGATCAGATAAGTAAATCAGGGAAGGTAACCGATTCCAGAGGCCTGAGTACATAAAAGGTCTCAATTGAGAATAGGTTTACAAAATTTCATTTAAATAGGCAAGACTGCTAGTTTTCACATTACCTTTAATCTTGCTGTTAAGGTATGAGGATGATGTCTTCCACTTGTATAGTCTGTGACTGAAAGAAAATGAACTGACCAACTCAAAGTACCCACGTTACTTCTGATAACAGGTCTTTTGTCTGATGAGTGTTACATTCTTAAATATGATTAAAGAAACATAATGGTGGCACAGTGATGCAACAATTACAACTGCTGCCTCATAGCAGTTGGTTCTTTTATTTGGTTGGTGAATCATGTGTCTTATGTGCAGTCTGTACTTCCTCCTTATATTTCTTTGGGTTTTTTCAGATACTCTGCCTTCCCCCATATCACAAAGAAAAGATATGCTGTACTGGCTATCATCCAAATTGCCCAAAGGTGTATGTGCCATTTGTAAATGGATATGTATACTTATCCTGCAATTAGCTGGCATCCCATATAGAATATATTTCTCTTGCTGTGTGTTCAGTGAGTGCTGGGATAGGTACCAACACCATTACAACCCTCAGTTGAATGAATGCAGTAATCATGAATGGTAAAAACAAATAAAATGCTCTAGACATACAGATATTTTTCTTTTAATGATCAAGTGGAAGAAATGAGTATCTATTGTTAGAACAACATGCATGACACAGGCATCGGATATTAAAGAAATAACAATAAAGCAATGAATAGTGGATACATAGCAAGCATAGCATGCTAATAAGGCAAACGCAGGTTTGCTTCCTCATTTCCAAGTAAAAGCAGCAAATCACAGCTTTGAAATCTTATAAGACTTATTCAACAATCATAGATACTGACAATGGAGCATGTTCAAAATTAATATGAAGGCAGCTAGGATATCTTAAAATCAAGTGAATGAAAACTACAAAAGCATTCAACTGATTTAAATAATCAGTAATGTATAAATGAATGTGAAAACATATAAAAAAATGTTCAGGGTCCCCATTTATTTAATAATATAAGATTGTAAAAATAGTGTACTGTAATTAATGATATACCAATGCATTGTGATACATGCGTTTCTGTGTGTGTGTGTGTGTGTGTGTGTGTGTGTGTGTGTGTGTGTGTGTGTGTGTGTGTGTGTGTGTGTGTGTGTGTGTGTGTGTGTGTCTGTGTGTTGGCAGGCATTTGTGATTTAAGGGAAAACTAAACCTCATAATTATATAAATCTCATTTTTCTTATATGCTGCAGCATTCTCTTTATAAGATGTGGATATTTGATTTAATCCTTTTCTGTATCACTGCGTTAATACTGCATTCAGTCTTAACAGCCTCCAGCGAACAGAGCTCATCTTTTGTTACATGTCGCAGACAATGAGCAGTCTGCTGGCCTAAGGCATTTCCTTCTCATGAGACTTATTCCCTGATCTACAAGGGAGCTGTACAGACAGACCATAAAATCATCTGGGTTTCATTATTTCTGTTTCCATTTTGTACAAAAAAGTATTTTTTGTCTTGTTGCACTTTTTCCCATTTTCTATATATAACTGGCTGGCTGTTACTATAAGTTTGGATTGCACATATAGCAAAGAAATAGATTTTCATACATATGAATATTTTTTCTCTGTTTGTTGATGAAAAGGTGATATTAGCATGTGTGGGTTGTGGGCTAAACAAAAAGAAATAATTATATATATATATATATATATATATATATATATATATATATATATATATATATATATAAATATGTGTGTATGTGTGTGTGTGTATGTATACCTATATATATGGTTCCCCTTTATAATTGCGAAATACTGAAATCCCGAATTTCAGCATTTCATGACCATAAGCACAAATTTTTAAAATGTCGAAAGTGCATAATCACGAATTTGAATATTTCACATTTGCGGTTATTGCTTTACGTTACATAACGTGCACTGTTTGGTTTGGATGTTGTTCAGCATAGTGTATGGTTTCACGTGGAATCTAAGGTAAGTGAGTGTTTTGTAAGGGTTTTGGGTGGGAGTTTGAGTGTATGTGAGATTGTAAGTTGTATGTGTGGGTTAAGGTAGGAAGGTGAACAGATGAGTGTATAATTGTTGGATGTGTTGGTGTTTGTCTATGTGTGA
Source organism: Protopterus annectens (assembly GCF_019279795.1). Lineage (NCBI taxonomy): Eukaryota > Metazoa > Chordata > Ceratodontiformes > Protopteridae > Protopterus > Protopterus annectens. The sequence goes on along the minus strand of NC_056726.1, from coordinate 1,672,996,043 downwards.
TGTGTGTATGTGTGTGTGCAAGGGACTGTGGAATGTCTGGATGTGAGTATACCATCTTTTACTGTTTATGTGATCTCGGAGTTAGTATATATGAGTAGGGGGGGGTGTGGAGGGCACAGGCTTGCCCCCTGCTTATGTGTAGTGTAGGTATGTGGATATATGGTGTTTTGTTTTCGTGTGTTTATTTGTTTTGTAGTGTATTTGTTGTGGTTTATGTGTGGTGTGGTGTATGCTGTGTGCTTGGAATGTGTAGTTTTGGGACTGTGAAGGTTTGGTATTTGAAGGTTTCGCCTTTATGGTAACAAAATACTGAAACTCGACATTTTATATATATATATATATATATATATATATATATATATATATATATATATATATATATATATATATATATATATGGGCCTACTGTATATATTTGAAAACTCACTTCTTCGAATATGAACATCGGTTCAACAAACCGATAAAGAACACAATAACATTGTTTTTGCAGGAGGGCAAGCCCCCCTGCACGCCCCCATACCCCCCTACTTAAATATACCAAATCCAAGATCACACTACAGTGGAGAAACACGTACATTCCCTTTCCCCACTGTAGTGTGCTTCAGCACCTGTGTACCTTAACGGTTCATTGAACCGTTCTTCGAGGAAGTGCACTTTCACTTAAGTGCACTTTCGCGTAACCAAGAATCCTCTGTTCGTTTTCGAACAAGTGGATTTTCAGTCTTTTTCACTAGACCCATATATATATATATATATATATATATATATATATATATATATATATATATATATATATATATATATATATATATATATATATATATACTGTACTAAACAGTTGTAAATGTTACTGCGGTGGTGGTGCTGTGGTAGCATTGTCGCCTCACAGTAAGACGTCCCATTCGATTCTCAGCTAAAGCGTCTTCTGTGTGGAGACATGCGTGAATGGGCGTACCTTCGTTGAAGGCTGTGCGTCAGGGTTGCCAACTCGGCAAGTAAAAATCTACTGCCAATCATTAGCGGACCAGAGTTCCGCTGTGGCGACCCCTAACTGGGAAAAGCCGAAAGACACAACAACAACAACAACTAAACAGTTGTAAATATGGAAGTGTTTGTTCAGCAAATATGATTACCACTTTTTCTGCTTTTCAAAGACAGTGTTCTAAGTGACAGTTTTCTCCAAATATTTTCTATGGCAGCATATTTTGGACACAATGAAATATAGAATGCATACTGTGTATGAGCTTTAATAATGTAACCCTTCTAGCCATGTAGCCAGCCGTCTGTTCCCAGTATATAAGATGATAAGGAAATGGTCGAGAATGAAAAGCACTTGGAGTTCACTACTTGCTATAAGCAGTGGATAGAATGATTTGTAAGGCTGCAATAAAAAGGTTCTTATTTTCTGTAGTCATATCCACAGAAGGACCAGACTGAAAAGTTATATAAAATACTAAATAAAATTACTTGAGATATCAATAGCTGTTTCATTGTCCCATTATTGCCTGGTCAATTTAAATCTCATTAATTGACAAAAAAAAAATCTGATTGGTCAAGCAACTTCTATGCTCTAAATCAATTACTCATTGGCAACAAGTGTGGTAGCTGCATTTAAATAAAGTCAGTACTGCTTACAGAGGAAATGTAATAGTTGGCATTCATCTGCTTAGTCAGCAAATTTATCTTTGACTAACAGTAGACATATTTAATCAGACTCAAATTATTAAGCCTCACCGACTCACATTACCTGTCCTTCATATGGCTGATATTACCCTTTATAAAAATAATGGACTGATATTTCATCTGTCAATAATCTTAAAAAAAAAAATCAATAATTTTCCATCCTTCAGATGATTCATTAAACCAAGGTCCCATTGGCCTGAGTTGGTGATTGTTTACATGAATGTAAAAGATCTCTCAGCACCTATCAAAAGGAGTAGATGTCGCTTACTATACACAATGATTGCAATATCTATATTATTCACACATTATACTCTATTTACAATTACTTAAACCCTTCAGTAAACATATTTCCCTTGCTTAGTATCTGCATTTTATTTTTTTTTTACAAATACATTCACTTTATGACCCACCACTCTTTCCTATGACCAAAATCTTATTTTTCTCAATATTTTATCTCCTTTATTCATTCCATATAGTCCAAATTATGTAATTTTATCTATTGTCTTTGCAAATTCCCTTCTTTTATCTTTATAATAACCAAATTCCAACATATCCGTACCTATATTCTGTATTTTCTTAAGACTATGTAAGTAATTTTCTTCACATAACTTTTCCCATAATTTGATTACCCTTTTCATTAACAAAAAACATGTCCTGTTGTCTCAGCTGATTGTATATTCCTCATTGTATCTTTTTCTATGGCATGTTCCGTTTTATGGGTAATTTTTATATGGATAAACTCCATATAAATGAACATAGAAATCAGAATAAATATGTCTCATCCATCTTTCTAAAGCTCTTAAAGTCATTCAACACAGTTTCTCACCAAAAATTGCTGTCAGAACTGGCCGCATTATATCTCAATCATTCTTCCCTGGCTTGGTTCCAGAGCTATCTAACCAAATGCCAGCAGGCTGTTAGATGGCAACAGAAGTGATCATCTTTGCTTCCTGTTAACATAGGAGTAACACAAGGCTCCATATTAGGCCCCCTACTTTTTACCATCTTCACAGGTCAACTCCATAAATCCACATCTCTCACCTCTGTCATCCAATATGCAGATGTCTCTACCCTCATATACTCCATCCCATACCTCTAACACAACTGCAGGCTATAACACAGCAATCCTTCCTATAAGTAGAAACCTGACTAACTAACACTAACTTCATACTGAACCCAAACAAGACCAAGCTAATGTTCTTTCTCACCACCAAAACACCCAATCCCTCAGCCACTTTTTAAATCCACTCCTCCAACAACACAATCATAAACACCAGCTCACATACCAAATTACTAGGTGTCACAATTGATAGCAAATTAAAATTCGACCTACACCTCTCTCAAACCATTAAAAAAACACACATCAAACTAGGCTCTCTCTACTGAATTAATACTTTCCTAACTAGCCAAGCTAGACTAAGGATCGCCAGGACTCATCTCTTATCTACTGTTCTCTATGCTTCTCCCATCTTTACAAACCTTAACAAATGGATTCAGGTTACTGGCTAAAGCTATTGCCACCCCTATAGTGCCTTTTTTAGGCAAGGTTCAAACAACATAATCACCACCGATGGCACCTCACCTAAGTGACATGTTTAATCATACCCTCACCTCAGTCTTCATGCCCACTGAGTGGCGCACAGCTACAGTTATCCCACTCCACAAGGGGCGATCCACCTTGGATCCCGGGAACTACAACCCCATCATTCTGATGAGCCTGATCTGCAAAGCCATGTAACGTATTATCATGGAACTCATAAACAAAGATACTGGCAACCTTCAAACACTGGACCCCACACAGTTTGGGTCCGTGAAGGGCCGATCTTGTCTCCTGAACCTGATTGACTTCTTTGAATCAGTCTGCAGAGCTGCAGATGAGGGTAAGGCAGTCCACACAGCCTATCTGGATGTCGCCAAGCCTTTGACACCACCCCCCACTCTGGAATTATAGATAAACTTACTAAATTGGGCATTAATCCCGACATCACTCAGTGGGTTGGCAACTGGCTTACTGACAGAAGCCACACTGTAAAAGTAGCTGACTCCAAATCCAGCTCCATACAAGTGACAAGTGGAGTACCTCAGGGTTCAGTCCTGGGACTGCTCTTGTTTGGCATCTACTTCTCTGAAGTACAGGCCAACACTAAGGGACTCTGGCAAACAAAGTTTGCAGATGACTGCAAACTAGGAGCTATTATTGAATCCTCAAATTATGTGGATACTCTACAAAAGAGCCTTACAGAAACAGATGCTTGGTGCCAGAGCCATGGGCTCAAGCTCAATGCCAAGAAATGTATTGTTATCCCCTTTGGGAAAAAAACACGTACCAATGAATTACCACATAGGTGGCAGTACACTAAACACCAAAAGTGTGATAAGAGACTTAGGGACACAGGTGCACAGTGGTCTCACCTTCAATAACCACATCACCACAACAGTCAGGAAATCCTTCTATGTGGCACACCTCATGACTAAGGGCTTTTCATCCAGAAAAAAGAAGGTCATTGTCCCACTGTACTCATCCCTCATTAGACCCATTATAGAATACAATGCCCCATTTGGTATGTACCTCTCAAGACACCTGCAACAACTGGAAAGGCTGCAGAAATACCTCACTAAAAGAATCACAGGCCTAAAGCAGATGTCCCATGCTGACCACCTTAAAAACCTCTAGCTATACTCTTTCGCATATCGTCTACTCAGAGGCAATCTCTGCTTAACATACAAGGCCATGTCAGACATGCTGCACGTAAAGAAATCCCAATCCCTCAGAGCCACACGATCCAGGGATCTAAACCTTGTCATCACAATAAACAAAACATGCTGGAGGGATAGGTTCCTGACCCAGAGACTCCCCAGACTCTGGATTAGACTGCCTATACATGTCAAGCAGAGTGCCTCCTTGCCCCTCTTCAAAAGGAACCTTGATGATTGTAGGGAAGAAAGGAAATTCACCCCAGGAATCATGTCAGTCACCCTGCTAGACAGGGGTCCAGGGAAGTAAACAGTGTGGGAAGAAATATCCAGGGAATTGTATTGGCTAGGCTTGTATAGGCCCTAGGGCCGATAGCCTAGTACCAACCTATGAACCTATGAACCATAACAGATACTAAGCATGCAAAATCTGAAGGTAATGCTACTCAATGCTAGAAGTCTAAACCTCAAAATGCACTCTCTCGAGGCACTCCTAAAAATGGAGAATATTGATATCTGTGCAGTAACTGAGACCTGGTTCAAGACTCCAGAGAGCATCCCTGCAATACCAGGCTACAACTCTCACCCCACTTTTCAGCAACCAAAACAAGACCGAAACACTAAAGGTGGAGGAGTGTCCATATTCACCAAGGATATTCACACCTCCAGGCTAGTTGCCCAACACAATGCATCTGAAATTCTCCAGGTGCAACTAACACTAGGTAAGACTGCAATCCAAATTGTAGTTTGCTACAAATCCCCCACCATGCCTCATGATTCTCACTACGCCTTTCTAAACATACTGGAAAATATTAAGATACAACCAAACACCCTAATACTAGGTGATTTCAACTACCCTGCCATTAACTGGGAAAACTACTCGGGTACCAACACCTTTTCCCAGTGGTTCTTGGAATTCTTAAATTCCAACGCCCTGGATCAACTGATCCATTGTCCCACCAGGGGCTCCAATATCCTAGAACTGGTCATTACCAAGATGGGAGATAGATGCTCCACACCAGTGGTCACCCCCTCATTGGTCATGTCTGACCATAAGCAAATCACCCTTGACATCCACATCCCACCCCCACCCACCAGTAAGGAAACCTCCATAAAAAACTTCTCCAAAGCCAACTTATGCTACTTAAGTCAGAAGTGACAAATGTCATGGCACCCATGCAGACGGGACCTGAAAGTTTGACTGCTGAATCCTACACTAAGGCATAGTACGAGCACATCTACTCGTGCATGAATCGTGCCATCCCAGTTGGAAGGGTGGCCTAATGGTTAAGGTGTTTGAGTTACAAACACAAGGTGCAGGGTTGGAGCCTCACAAGGGATAATTGGCTAGGCTTAAAATGGCTCGCAAGGGCAGTTAGCCTAGTACTAATCTATGAACCTATTATCTATGAACCTATGAACCAAATAGAACCAAGGCACTCTCCTCTAAAAAAGGAAGCCAATCTGGTGGTCCTCTGCCATAAACAAACTATACAACAGAAGGAAGAAACTGTTGCAGAAAAGAGGAAAATCCCAGGATGCAAAAAACACCCTTACCAGCCTCAGTAAGAGGCTGAGATCCCTCAGAAAATCCTCCAAAGCTAGTTACGGAAATAAAATTGCCAAAGATTCCAAAGACAACCACAATGCATTCTATAGTTATGTCAAGAATCTAAATGGCAATGCTCAGATCTGCTCTGAGCTACAACAGAATGGCATTAAATATACTGATCCCAAGGATATTGCCAATATCCTGGCAGATCAATTTAGTGCCAACTTCACACCCTATCACCCCCTAAAGGGCCCACCTCAATAACAAAAGATTGCCAATTTCCGGCTATCATGGCCACACAGGTAGAAATCACACTCTCCAAAGCTAAGAATACAGCATCCATGGGACCAGATGACATCCCGGACTGTGTACTGCATGAACTACAAAATTAAATGGCACCTCACCTAAGTGTCATGTTTAATCATAGCCTCACCTCAGGGTTCGTGCCCTCTGAGTGGCGCACAGCTACAGTTATCCCACTCCACAAGGGGGGATCCACCTTGTATTCTGTGAACTACCGTCCCATCAGTCTGACAAGCCTGATCTGCAAGGGCATGGAATGCATTATCATGGAACTTATAAACAAAGACATTGGCAATCTTCAAACACTGGACCCCACCCAGTTTGGGTCCATGAAGGGCCGATCTTGTCTCCTGAACCTGATTGACTTCTTCAAATCAGTCTCCAGAGCTGTGGACGAGGGTAAGGCGGTCCACACAGCCTAACTGGACTTCACCAAGGCCTGCGACACCATCCTCCACTCTGGAATCATAGATAAACTTACTAAGCTGGGCATAAATCCCTACATCACTCGATGTGTTGCCAACTGGCTTATTGACAGAATCCAGACTGTAAAAGTAGCCGACTCCAAATCCAACTCCAGACAAGTGACAAGTGGAGAACCTCAGGGTTCAGTCCTGGGACCGCTCTTGTTTGGCATCTACTTCTCTGAAGTACAGGCAAACACTAAGGGACTCTGGCTAACAAAGTTCACAGATGACTGCAAACTGGGTAGCCATTATTGAATCCCAAAATGATGTGGATATTCTACAAAAGGGCCTTACAGAAACAGATGCTTGGTGCCAGAGCCATGGGCTCAAGCTTAATGCCAAGAAATGTATAGTTATCCCCTTTGGGAAAAAACATAAACCCATGAATTACCACATAGGTGGCAGTACACTAAACACCGAAAGTGTGATGAAAGACTTAGGGACATAGGTGGATAGTGGTCTCACCTTCAATAACCACATTGCCACAACAGTCAGGAAATCCTTCTATGTGGCACACCTCATCACTAAGGGCTTTTCATCCAGAAAAAAGGAGGTCCTTGTCCCACTGTACTCATCCCTCATTAGACCCATTATAGAATACAATGCCCCATTTGGAATGTACCTCACAAAACATCTGCAACAGCTGGAAATGCCACAGAAATACCTCACTAAAAGAATCACAGGCCTAAAGCAGATGCCCTATGCTTACCATATAAAAAAACTCCAGCTATACTCTGTGGCATATTGTCTACTCAGAGGTGATCTCTGCTTAACATACAAGGCCATGTCAAACCCAGAGCTGTTGGACATGCTCCACTTAAAGAAATCCCAATCCCTCAGAGCCATACTCTCCAGGGATCTAAACCTTGTCATCGCAATGAACAAAACATGCTGGTGGGATAGGTTCCTAACCCAGAGACTCCCCGTACTCTGGAATAGACTGCCCATACATGTCAAGCAGAGCACCTCCTTGGCCGTCTTCAAAAGGAACCTTGACAATTGGATGGGAGGTAGAAAATTCACCCAGGGGATCACGTCAGTCGCCCTGCTAGACAGAGGACCAGGGAAGTAAATATTGTGGGAAGAAATATCCGGGGAATTGTTTGGCTAGGCTTGTATAGGCCCTAGGGCCAATAGTCTAATACCAACCTATGAACCTATGAACCTATAAAACTGACCTTAACAAACTTGAATCACCCTACAATAAAGTAGCTATGTTCACCACTAACTCCCCATATAGGTCCCACCACTGTTCTGCCCTACAACAAATAAATTGGCTAGAATTCCCACAATAACTAATTTATACCCAACTTGTCTTTAGCCACCAACTAATATACCAGCCAAACAGAACCCTAGCCCTCCAACAATTACTCCAACCATATGTCAACACTCGGCAACTCCGATCCTCACAAAAACAGTCCTCCAAGTATCCAAAAGCAATAACAAAGCCGAGGACACCCTCTACTCCCACCACATTTCTAAACTTTGGAATGCAATCCCCCAGCACATCCTAAATGCTACCGACCTACACTAATTCAAAACTCTGCCCAAAGACCACCTCACTATCAAATGGCTCTGCTCCTGCACCAAGCCAGGCTAATGCCACTTAAGCCTACACCAAATTTCATCCCCTAAATTTTATAGTCTCCACGTATACCTTACTCCCACTTGTTAACAACATCTATCAGCTACCTACAATAAGAGAATAATTTGATAAATCTTTTTGCTTTTGTTTTGTAAGGGTATACATAGGTACACATATTATAGTATACTCAAATGAACAACTAAAGATGGACTAAAAAAAAAAAAATATATATATATATATATATATATATATATATATATATATATATATATATATATATATATATATATATATATATAAACATGACTTTAATATATTGTAATAACTTTCTCCTTTTCACTAAAGTGCCTATTATATATTATGCTTTGTTTGCTGTCTCTAAATGTTTCTGTTAAATTCTATGTAAAACCGACACTGTACCTGTCAATGTTGTTCTTGTTTTATTGGAGCTTTTCTTTCCGGGCTTCCATTAAAAATGTGCTCACACCCAGACGGTCTATCCCAGTCAACAAATGTAAGATAAATAAAAATCTCTGCATTCTACGTATTTTTACAATATTCTATTATGATTTTTAATGCCTTCATCCTTCTTTCAACAATTTTATACAATGGATATATATAATTATATTTATTCATTATATTCATATACTTATTTTCCTTTCTTCTATGCACAGTATTATTTTCTCTTGATATTCTTTCAATACCCCATTCATTTCTTTCCTTTCACTTTTAAATTTGTCCACCATATATATTGTTTTATATTTTTCAGCCATTATCACATTTATTAGTGAACAATTTTCCTCCTTCATCCACTTTAATATATTATACAAATTCAATGATATTGCATACACCACCAGACTTATCAGCCCCAGTCCTCCTTCTTCTTCTTTGTCATATGATATTTAAGCAATAACCCACACCTGGGTGTGGGTAATGCTGGATTTACCCACGGTTGGTGTGGTTTGGTCACAAGGGCGAAGCCTGAGTGGCGAAACAAAGACAACCGTGGGTAAATCCAGCATTACCCACACCCAGAAGTGTTATTGTATATATAATGACATTATTTAAGAAAAAAAATACTTACTTTTCTTAAATAATGGCATTGTATAATGCCTCCGTGCTGCCCTGCCGCAGCTGTCTGGTATTTATTCTGCGGCAGTTCTGATGTACTGCACATGCGTATGCTTATGTAGTACATCAGAGCTGTGGGTAGAAGCAATGGAGAAAGCAAGATCTCCGTTGCTTTTTACAAAGTGTCTCACCGTGTTAAAGGGGTTTAACATAGCGAGACAGCTTTAAAAAAAGCAATGGAGAAAGGAAGATCTCTTGTTACTTTTTTTAAAGCTGTCTCGCTATGTTAAACTTCTTTAACTGCTAAAAAGCAACGGAGATCTTGTGTTCTCCGTTGCTGTAAAAAAAAAAAAAAAAGACATACTAATGGAAAAAGTTCGGGCAACAGGACCTTTTTCCATTAGTATAAGTCTTTGATTTACAACGTGCATGCTGACCAATCAGTGTGCACATTTTGGAATATTAATGGGGGGTTGTTGTATAATCCTCTTTTTACTGGATTCAGCCTGGAACCCCATATAAACATGGATAGAATTGGCAAAAGTTCTTTCTCATATTTTGTAGGAATCAAATAAACACTGTCCTGATATTCCAGATAATCTCACTCCACCATAACCTTTCTATATGGAATCTTTCTTCTTCTGATATAATGCTTATATATTCTAAAACAGTCACATCCATATCTAATTTTGCACACCATTCTACTACACTTATTTTCTGTTTTACATTCTTTATACTGTTAATATGTAGTGCTAATGCTCTCACTTATTTGTTATTTTCTTTTTATTTTACTTCCATCCTTTTATTCTTAATTCTCATATGACTTTCTGTCCTTTCCCTTTTTTATTCTCTTTTACACCTTCTTCTTCTTCTTTCGGCTTTTCCTGGTTAGGGGTCGCCACAGTGGATCAGCTGTCTGCTCATGATTGGCAGTGGAGTTTTACAGTGTCGAGTTGCCAGCCCGGTGCCCAACCTTCCACTGAAGGCATGCACAGACACACACACACACACACACACACACACACACACACACACACACACACACACACACTCACACCTAGGGCCAATTTGGAGTGTCCAATCCACCTATAGCATGTCTTTGGGATGTGGGAGGAAACCGGAGCACCCGGAGGAAACCCACGCGACCACAGGGAGGACATGCAGACTCTGCACAGAAGGCACCCCAGCCGAGAATCGAATCGGAGAACCTCTTGCTGTGAGGTGACAGTGCTAACCACTGCACAACCATGGCCGCCCTATTCTCTTTTACACCTACACCTAAGAATTTTCTTTTCTTGTCTTTTACTGTCTCTCCAGTGGAATTTTTTCTTCCTTCTTCTTCATCACTTATTTCTGATATCCTTTCTTCTCGTTTTTGTTTCCTTTTATTCTATCTGTTACTATATTCTTTTCTTTTACTTCATTTTTTCAACCATTACTTGTTCACCTTGCACATTTCATTGTTCTATTTTTATTTCTTCCTCTTGTTTTATATCTTGGTCAGTTTCTTGTTGTCTACATTCTCCTTCCTTAGAATCTACCCATAAATTATGCATTTTTTTACATTTAAAACAGTTCAAATCCCTCCTTTGAGCAACATGATCAACTTTGCCATATATATAACATTTTCTTATGTCACAGTTTATAATTAAGTGATCACATTTTCCACAAAAAACATGTTCTTGTTGTTCCCAATATTTCACAATACCTTTGTTTCCCTCCACATTTATCATGCTAAGAACATGTGATATTTGGTTATTTTCCAGTTTTTAATGTAATATTACATTCCCAGCCCCATTACATAAACCTGCAATACCATATATTTTTATTATGCCTATCTCTTCTTTACACAGTCTCTTTTTTCAATTTCAGAATGAAACTGTATAATTTTTTTTTGTCTCACTATTAAATACTTGAAAGGCATACAGATTCCACACAATGCAATTCTTTAATAAGTCATATTGTCCAAAAAACTTTTCCATATATTGACTAGATTCAAATATAATGTCACAATAAGAGTCTTTACTAATGTGTATAAAAGCTCTTACTTCTTGTGGTGAAGTTAGTATAACCAGACTACTCACTGTATTATAAGCCTAGCACTTGTTCTCAATACTTCTCTACTAAGTAAGCACTCTCGTACTAAGTAAAGCACTACATCTACTTACCACCCCTGTGAATACCCACTTCCCTTAAAGGTATACCACTCCCTTATACTGTTCTAGCATGTTGAGTGGTAGATTACTGGCGTCGTCTCCAGTTCAGCTGGTCAATCTGGGTATCTTGAGACAATGCTACAATTGTCTCATGTACACAGACAACCCTCTCCTCCTCCCAACAAACACAAATACATGTGAGAGATGCAACTATATAGCCAAACTGGAGGCTGAACTCTCTCAGCTCAGGGCTGGCATGACCAGACAGGAGGAGATGTTAACCACACACACAACAATCCCAGTCCCACATAGACCTACCACAACTGCACACCAAACACATAAAAACACAAAGACATACTCGGAGGCTCTAATAAAAAACTTACCAAAACAACAGAGGCTCCCAAAGCAGACATCCAAAAATCCACCACCTCAAAACAAAACACATGCAACACATACTTCAATAAATCAGTGTGTCGACCAATCGCAGCCCTTAAGGCCAAACACCTTGCCTGATACACTAGTAATAGGTGACTCCATAGTCAGACACACTGATGTCCCACTGACCAGGCTGAACAAGGAGAAGGTGACTGTGAGCTGTCTATCAGGAGCTAGGATCTGCCACATAACACACGCACTCCGGTCACTCCAAAGCAAGTACAAATATGACTCTGTCATTGTCCATGCTGGTGTGAATGACCTGAGACGTACCTCCCTAGACTACATGAAAAGAGACATAGAGGAGCTCTCCGATTATGTAGCCCAGGCTGGTATGACCCTGACCCTGAGCAGCATCTTGCCCTCAACAAGAATGATACCACAATACAAAGACAAGATGATCAGCTTTAACAATTGGCTCAAGTACTGGTGTCATTCTAAGGGGATCCAATGTCTGTCTGCCTGGGATGATATGTTGGACAAGCCACGCTGCTTCGCAAGGGATGGCTTACACCTGTCACCACTGGGCTTCCGGATATTGGCTAAGGCTCTTGCCACCCCCATAGTGCCTTTTTTAGGCAAGGCTCAAAAGACAAACCCACCTCCTTAGAAAACAAAAATGGAAAAAACTAAGGGTAATGCTGCTCAACGCCAGAAGTCTAAATCTCAAGATGCAGGCACTTGATGCACTCCTCAGCATGGAGAACATCGACGTCTGTGCAGTAACTGAAACCTGTTTCAAGGCTCCTGAGAGCACCCCAGCACTACCAGGCTATACCTCGTATCATGCTTTTCGGCCCCAAAACCTGGGCAGAACCACAAAGGGAGGGGGAGTGTCCATATTAATAAAGGACACCCACACCTCCAGGTTAGTAGCAACACATGAAGCATCAGAGACCATACAGGTGCAACTAACCATAGGCAAAACTTCTATACAACTGGTAGCATGTTACAGACTACCCTCCCAATCTCAAGAACCCCACTCAGCCTTCCTGAAGACATTGGAGGATATGAATGTATCACAAAATACCATCATACTGGGAGACTTCAACTACCCAAACATAGATTGGGTACATTATTCTAGCCCTAATACCATAGCCCAAAGGTTCCTGGAATTCATAAATTCAAATGCACTGGAACAACTAGTCACCTCTCCCACTAGGGGAGATAATATACTAGACCTGATCATCACAAACATGGGGACAAAATGCTCCACACCGGAAGTATACCCCTCACTAGTGAGATCTGACCACAAACTAATCACCCTGGATATACATATCCCACCTCCACCCCAGCACAAAAGACCACAGTGAAAAACTTCTCAAAAGCAGACTTCACTCTTCTTAAGACTGAGATGGTATCCTTTAAGCCCACTGTGCCAGTGGATACCACACCCCACAATGCCGAATCCTTCACAAATGCTTTCTATGGACATCTCCAAGAATGCATGGATCATGCAATCCCAAACAAATCCAAGTCCCTCTCCACCAAATGTAAGCGTCCTGTCTGGTGGACCTCAGCCATAAACAAATTGTATAACAAAAGAAGTAAGCTACTGCACGTCAGAGCGAAATCCCATGAAGGGAAGACATCTCTGATCAACATTAGCAGAAAACTACGTTCTCTCATAAAAACATCCAAGGCAAACTTTGAGAGAAAAATCGCTAAGGACACTAAAGATAACCACAAAGCCTTCTTCAGCTATGTTAGAAACCTGGGTGGAAACCCTCAGATATGCTCAGAGTTGGTTCACAACAACAAAAAATACACTGAACCCACAGATATTGCTAACATTCTGGCTGACAGGTTCAGTGCAAATTTCTCCCCTCCTTCACCCCCAAAAGAAGAAATACTTATCCCAGCTGAATGTAATCTCCCTGTCATCTCAGATGTCCAAGTGAGAACCGCCCTAAACAAAGCAAAAAACACAGCATCAATGGGACCTGACGGTATCCCGGGGTGCCTGTTATGTGAACTCCTAGAGGAGCTAAACCCACACATAAAAATGCTATTTAACCTTAGCCTTACTTCGGGATATGTACCTGAACACTGGCGTACAGCAACAGTGGTCCCACTCCACAAGGGAGGTGCCTCTACAGACCCTGGAAACTACCGCCCCATAAGCTTAACTAGCCTGGTCTGCAAAGCTATGGAAAGAATCATTATGGAACTCATAAACAGAGACATAGGGGACCTACAGACACTTGACCCCACCCAGTTCGGCTTTGTAAAGGGCAGATCCTGTCTTTTAAACCTGGTTGACTTTTTCGAAACAGTCACTAGAGCCATTGATGAGGGCAAAGCAGTCCATGCAGCATACCTGGACTTGGCTAAGGCCTTTGACACAATACCCCACTCAGGCATCATAGATAAGCTAAACAGTTTAAAAGTAAACCCTTATGTCACTAGATGGGTTGCAAACTGGCTAAAGGACAGAACCCATAAAGTTAAAATCGCTGGAGCAATGTCAGACTCAAAGCCAGTCACAAGTGGTGTCCCACAGGGATCTGTCCTGGGACCCCTCTCATTCGGCATTTATTTCTCAGATGTTAAAGCAAACATGGGAGGGCTGTGGCTGACAAAGTTCACAGATGACTGCAAACTAGGCGCCATAGTCGATACACCAGCAGACCCACACATCCTACAAAAAGGCCTCACTGAAACGGACAACTGGTGCTGTAGTCATGGCCTTAAACTAAATCCCAAAAAATGTATAGTCATCCCTTTTGGAAAAAACAAAGTACCCACAAATTATCACATAGACAGCAACCCACTGAGTATGGAAAAAGTAATCAGAGACCTAGGGACCCAAGTAGACAGCGACCTCTCATTTGACACCCACGTTGCCAAAGTGGTTAGAAAAACATTCTACCTTGCACACCTCATCATGAAGGGATTCACATCCAGATCCAAGGATGTCATTGTACCCCTATATTCCTCCCTCATCAGACCCATGATTGAGTACAATGCCCCATTTGGTATGTACCTCACCCGGCATTTGCAACAGCTGGAGAGACCACAAAAGTACCTCACCAAAAGGATCAAGGGTCTCCAACATATGTCTTATTCTGCCAGACTAAAGAAACTTCAGCTCTATTCAGTAGCATACCACCTGCTCAGAGGTGATCTCTGCCTGACGTACAAGGCCATGTCCAATCAGGATCTGATGGACATGCTCCACCTCAAGAAATCCAAATCCATCAGGACCATGAGAGCTAAAGACTTAAACCTCGGCACAAGTATGAATAGGACATGCTGGAGGGATAGATTCATAACCCAAAGGCTTCCCATGCTTTGGAACAGGATCCCAGTTCGTATTAGGCAGAGCCCTCACTGACTCTCTTCAAGAGAAATCTTGATGAGTGGATGGGAGATCGTAAGTTTACCCCAGGGGTCACATCTGTGTCACTGCTAGACAGGGGCACAGTAAACTAATTCTATTATATAAGGGGACCTTCATTGTGTCACTACTAGACAGAGGCACAGTATTCTAGATTTATTCTGTACATTTTTGTACCATTTCATGGGGTGGCAAAAGCCACATCACTATGGCTAGGCTTACAAATGCCCCACGGCAGATAGCCTAGTACTATACTATGAAACTATGAAACTAAGTACATAGTGGAACCACTATATTGTCCCAAATATCATACCTGTCCAAACTATTTTTTTCTCTACTGCTCATTCTTACAAGGTATTTCAAACTTCCTTTCTTGTCTTCTTCCTCCTTCTCTTACTTTATCTATATATGACTTCCTCTTTACTGTCTCTTCACTTTCCTCTTCTTGTACTCTTTCCAGAATATTGGCACATAAAGCTGCTTCTCCACTCTCTGTTTCACTCTGTGCCATTAAGTCCTGCAATTTAACATCCCACAGACTTACTGACTGTAGTGTTGTAAAAATATATCCACTTTGTGACACACCTTCTTCTTCAAACTGTAATTTCTGAAATAACATTTCAGAATCCTGTAAAAGTTCAGACAACTTCACTCCTTCCCTTGCATCTCCTCCATCCATTTGCAATAACTCTGACAGCTTGATTACCTTGGCCATCTCCATTTCCTGTACTCCACATGCTAATGAAGGTTTGACGGCCTCCCAACTAACTTCACTTTCTCCAGCTTACAACACACAAAACTCCTGTACACCATGTTGTTGCAAGAACAGCTAATTCTTACCCATACCATCTCTTCACTCACAGTCCATTACACTACCTGCTTCTGCAGGCCGCTGCTGTGCCTTGAACAGAAGCAAGAAGTTGTTTCATGAAACAGGTTCCTGCTTGTGAACACAAATGAGAAGAGGAAGTTCCCTGATGTCCTGGTCAAATTTCCCCTACTAGTATAAATACCACCTGAGGTCTACTCTAAAAAAGGCTACTAGCCCAGTGGGACTAACCCAGTCAAAAAAGATAAATGAAACATAAAAATGACCCAATGGCACAGATAATCATTTGTGCTAACACATATGTTTTGAAGATATAGACTGCAAAACTTTTGAGTACACTGTAATTTTTTTGATTTATTGCTGAGAAACTTGCACACTTATTACAAAAATCCAGTGTCCTTCCATGAGCCAAGAAGAGGGCCACATTCCTATTTCTGAGTACTGATTTATCGAGAGCATATGAAAGCTGAGTGAGGAAAATACTTCATCATCCCAGTGATGAGCAGGGAAGCGTGTCAATAAGATGCTGCTTTATGATGCTTTGTGTGTGTGTGTGTGTGTGTGTGTGTGTGTGTGTGTGTGTGTGTGTGTGTGTGTGTGTGTGTGTGTGGTGGGTGTTAATAATGTATGGGCAGAACCACTTTGAAAATTCAAGCGAGAGAGACAGGCAAGGACATAAAGTCATCTTCTACTATTTAATAAACATTTTCTTCTTATTATACTATAGATTGCCATGTGAGAGACAGTTGAACACTTCACATGTGTATACCTCTTCCAAATGCTATGAGCTATGAAAATTACAGTTTTCATAATTATGTTTACATCAAGATATCACACTATTGTCCTTTCCTACACGAAAAGATGTTCTTGTCTTCATAATTCCACAGTATAATAACACTAACTAATAAATTATCGAAATCAAGTAATAAATGAAATTAAAGCATATAAAATGCAAAATAAATACAAAACATGGTATAATAGTAATATATCATAGCTATGTTTGGGTTACAGTGAGATTTTTCTAAGACCAGACTTTGAAATTGGGTCTTGAGTCTGACCACACCAGGGGTTCATAGGTAGGTACTAGGCTATTGGCCCTGGGACCTATACAAGCCCAGCCAAAAAAGTACCCTGGCTTTTGCCACCCAAGAAAATTATTTTCCTGTGTCACTGTTGAGCAGAGCAACAGAGGTGATCCCCGGGGTGAATTTCCTATTTCCATTCCAATCATCAAGATTTTTCTTGAAGAGTGCTAATGAGGAGCTTTGTTTGATATAGATAGGTAGTTTATTCCAGAGTATGGGAAGTCTCTGGGACAGGAAATTATCCCTCCGGCATGTTCTGTTTATTGTGGTGACAAGGTTTAGGTCCCTAGTGCGTGTAGCTCGGAGGGATTGGGATTTCTTTAAGTGGAGCATGTCCAACAGCTCTGGGTTTGACATAGCTTTGTATGTTAGGCAGAGATCACCTCTGAGTAGGCGATATGTGACAGAGTAAAGCTGGAGTCTTTTGAGATGGTCTGCATAGGGCATCTGTCTGAGGCCAGTAATCCTCTTTGTGAGGTATTTCTGCGGCCTTTCCAGTTGTTGTAGATGCCTTGTGAGGTACATACCAAAAAGTGCGTTGTACTGTATAATGGGTCTAATGAGTGATGAGTAGAGGGGAACAATGACCTCTTTTTTTCTGGATGAGAAACCTTTTGTGATGAGGTGTGCCACATAGAAGTATTTCCTGACTACTGTGGTGATGTGATTATCAAAGGAGAGACTACTGTCCACCAGTATCCCAAGGTCTCTTATCACACTTTCGGTGTTAAGTATACTACCGCCTATGTTGTAGTTCATGGGTACAGAGTTTTTACCTCTACAGGGGTGTGTAGATTCCTGCATAACACATGCTCTAACATTATATATTGCCTTATCACCCAACTTGCAAGTCTAAGGAAGATAGCATAGTATTTTAATGATTTCTTCTGTTATATTATTTGCCAAGAGTGATCAGTGTTTCTTTGATCGAATCTTCTCAGATGTGTTATTATGCAACTTCAGACTTAACATCTTCATCATCTGAGGCCTTTTCTTGTTCAATGAAACTTTCACACCATGGCTGAAGTTACAACATCTAGGATTGCTATAATTCAGTCAAATATTGCTTCAAATCAACATCAATATTGCTAAGCCTGTCTATTATTTATCTGGATGTCAATGATAATTTTATTTGTGTTCCCAAAGTAATGAATTTACCTGGCTAATATCTGTTCATATAGAAGATAATGTCAAGGTACAAATTCATTTTTTTTAATTAGGATAAAATACTCTCTCTTCTACGCTAAGAAAATACTTGTTTTTTGCTGAAAAATGTGTAAACTTCCAAGTAAATCACAACATTGTAGTCTTTTGCAAATTAACATTTCCTTACAGATTTGGTAACCAGATTCCGGAGAAGGTTTGAGTGTCAGTCAGAAAACACCCAAGAAAATGGGTGGAGAGGAAGAGGGCAGGTTATAGTGTCAGACAATCATTATTTCAAAAAAAAAAAAAAAAACATTGTGTGTGTGTGTGTGTGTGTGTGTGTGTGTGTGTGTGTGTGTGTGTGTGCATTTATTCAGTTGTGTTATTTCAGGAAAAGAGTGGAAAAATAAAATAAAGAAAGCAAATAAGGATGGAAAATAATTTGTAAACAAGGGGACTCACAACCTTCTTGAAGTAAATTTACATGAGGGATATACAGATACTGACTGACAGAAGAAGAAGAAGAAGAAGAAGAAGAAGAAGAAGAAGAAAGCAACAAAATTAGGACCTGACACAGGGATATAGAAAAAGGGTTTCACTTCATAATCTCAAAATGCTGAAATACCGAACTTCAGCATTCCGAGACCATGAAGCCGAAAAGTCAGTGCATAAGAGCGAATTTGAATATCTCAAATCTGTGCTTATGCATTTCTGGTACGTTGCGTGTAGTGTTATGGTGCCTGAAATCGCAGGTGAGTGAATATCCGTGTGTGTTTTTGTACATTGTATGTGTGGGTAAGGGTAGGGAGGTGTATGTATGAGTGTGAGTGTTGGATTTGTTGGTGTTTGTGTATGTGTGATGTGTATTTATGTACGAGCAAGTGGAGAATGCCATTTTATGAGGGTTTTTTTTTTTTTTTTATGTTATGTGCGATCTTGGAGTTGGTATATATAAGTAGGGGGTGTGGGGGTGTGGGAGTGTGCGTGTGTGGGGGACAGACCCCCACATGGGGGTGCAGTGGGGCTTGCCCCCTGCTTATATGTAGTGTAGGGTTGTGTGGTTTGTGTGCTGTGGGTGGAATGGTGTGTGTGTTATGTGGTGTATGGTGTATGCATGTTCATGATTGTGTGATTCGTGATTGTGGGTTTCGGTATTGTGAATGGCTCAGCTTCATGGTCTCGGAATGTTGAAATTCGGGATTTCAGCATTTTGAGATTATGAAGTGAAACCTGAAAAAGACAAGTGAGTAATGATGGTCTTTTTTTATTTTTACAGTTAAGGAAATTTAGAACACCCTGTTAAATTTGTAGTATATAAGCACTGTCTCTTTAAACAAACAAAAATGTGGTATTTTATTCTTGTGATCAGGGGTGGGAGAAAAGTACTGAAAATGAAAACATCAAAGGATGTGTCTCTCCAGTCTACTACCTCCATTTTCTCTCCAGTGTTTTACTTGTAGATTAGACATAATAAGAGAATTCTGGAAGAACATTTTAAAATGGTCTCAGAAGTAAACAGGTCTGATTCACTAATGCTTTAGCTTTCTCTCTGGCCCTAGTCTTGCTTTAGTTCTGCTGCTAATGTTTCCCACTTGCATGCATGTCATCCAGAGGCCATTTATACAATTGATTAAAGCTTCTACAAAGAAGCCATCTACTATGCTTACTGTGCTGTGTGACTCATGCTTAATATTTTGTCTAAAAACAACGAACAATTTATTCCGAATATAGAGTCATACTAAATTTTACTCTCAGAAAAATCAGCATGGTTTGTAATCCACTGAAATACAAATATATTTTTTCATTTAATTGTTGCAAAGAAATCTCTATAAAACCACAACTCCTGTATTCAGCATCTTTCTAGCTCCCAACTGACCATTACTTGTCCCCAGTTCCACTCCTCATTCACTGGGTTTACCACACTTTGTCTTACCTTCTCCCAGGCTCTGCCCAACCTATTTCTGGGGCTGATGAGATCAATAATGGTGGTGCAATATCATACTGCTGACAGATAGGTAATTCTAGCCCCACCACATAGTGAAACCCTTTCAAGCTTCTGACCAAGCAATACACTCTTTTTATTGTGGAGTTTGCATGGCTCTTAATCTTGCTATTGCAGTGAGCCTAGGTTGCTTCCACCCTCACCATGGGCAAGATGGCAAGAGCCATTCATTCCCACCCACCCTGTCTGTTCCCTCCAGTACCATTGCTGCTAGCTGGACATGCCGATCCTCAATTAAGATTTTGAGCTACATTTCAATGTGATCCACTCCGGCGACACATCTGGAGGTATCTGATGTACCATGCTTCCTAGTGGTAGAAGATGTTATTAGGGTATTAACTTGCTATATTTAAAAAATTTAAAAAAAAGTAGAAAAAATAGAATAAAAAAATAATAAATAAGGAATATTAAAAAGTAAATTCTAAGCAGAAACCTATAAGCTATATCCTATAAAATGTGAGGCAAAGAAAAAACTAGCATATACAAGACATTTATTTTAGAATGGGTTTTGGAGGTATGGGGATTAGCATCGCTATAATAATGATTGGTATGTATACACTGTGTGATTGCAGAGATTTTAATCTGAAGATTGAGAGTGCACTTTCTCTGGGATTTCTCTTTTCACAAAGATAGTGTGATAATACCATCGGTTTATATAATTTTCTGTAAATACTGTATATACCTTAATAATGCAGACAGTATTATTCAAAGATTGCACCTACTTGAAATAAGACATGCTTGCCTATTCCTCAATAGTTTTGACATACCTCAGTTAGTATTGTATCTGAAGTATTTAAGTGTCTGACCTTAGTAATTTACTATCAACATAAGAACTGTTTATTCACTAGAGTATGGACAATCTGATTTCATGACTACACTATCTTTGTTTTTGTATTAACTGCATTTATGTCATATTATTTGAGTAGTTCTGCTAAGGATTCCACTGAAAAAGGGCTACACTCAATTTGACTATCCTGTAAAATAAATACAATCAATAAAATAAAATAATAAGTACCATACAGGATACAAGGGAGTTTGCCTTCTGGAAAATGCTTTTGTTTATGTTTCATTAATCTTCACTTTAGTTTGTAATAAAGTCATTCCAAGGTTTTGAGATTTTGTATTTCACTTTCAAGACAATTGGTTTTGCAGTAGAAAGCCATATGAACGAGAAATAAATCTCATGTCAGTGAGTTTGAGTACAAAGAGCAAATCTGTGACTATGGTTGTTTAAAACTGATAAGAGAATGAATTGTCTCTGGCTTCAGAAGTGATTAGTTATAGAAAGAATATTAAGAGAAGCTAATTTAGGCTAACTTTTATAAGAGTAAATTCCTGACTGTAATAATTAAAAGCATAACAGTGAGGGCTGAGTTGTATAGATGATGTTATACAGGGAGATAACATTAAGATGAAGTCTTGGAACTATAAAATTAAAGAAAATGCAAGAAACTATGTAGAAACCACAAACATGAACAAGTAAACTGCACACATCAAGTTTAATCTGTAGATAATGTTGAGTCTCTAATTATTTTTTCGGATGTGTTTAAGAGTTGGGAGGATGGCCTAGTGGTTAAGGCATTTGCCTTACAAACACAAGGTACAGGGTTCGAGTCTCAAAAAGGATAATTGGCTAGGCTTAAAATGGCTCACAAGAGCAGTTAACCTAGTATGACCCTATATGGAAAATATACTGCAGCAGAATATTAGTGTTCTTGAAACAAATGAGTAGTTAAAACTTAATCTGTTTATGAGGGTTAATTCAGCAAATATGGTGTGCAATAAATAGAAGGCTTATGTACCCAATAATAGCTAGAGATCCTTTTAGAAAAAAAAAAAAGTTGTAATGCAAGCCTGATAGATATTTGGGCAGAAAAGCTTTGTATTTATAGAAAGCAGTATGGTGCAGAATGCAAAAAAAAAAAAAAAAAAAACTATATATAAAACATTATTTTAACTGCAAGTTGCTTATATCTACAAATATATTAATATATTAATATTTTGCTCTGAGCAGTAGCTAAATCCTTTGATAGAAGTCATGTTGAGTTATGTGTAGAAAACAAAAGGGAAAGGCTATTGTTTCTGATTGTCACTTTACAAACACATCTAAAACAACTAAGTATATTAAGCAGAAAAGCTTGGGGAACTTTGGTTATGATAAAGGTACTTCTTGCTGTCCAAAAGAAAAATGAAAGGATGTTTGCAGAATGGAGTAATCTAAATGCAGACTATGATCAACCTGTGTATTCCAATGATACTGCAGATATGCAGAAGCTGGGTGTGATGCTGCATTGTGAAAATGTGTTACAGGCTCAAAGGAGAACCCCGCGCACAGACTGAAAAAACACATTTATTTCATCATGTCTTCATGCTTCCTACATTTTAAAACCACTTTGGGACTGTATATCATTTTTATTTTTTTAAATGTAATTCCAGACTCTGCCCGGTTGGGGTCTGGCATCTTGATTTTTTAGTCTATCTCTAGGTAGACCACAATGCAGTGTTTGACTTTAAATTATTATCATAGCTCCTAAGTTCCTGTCATTGCATTGACTTTACATGTGTTTTAATATATGCCCTGCTTTCTTCAGTCAGTCAGGTTTAATTAACATTTCTTGCTTTTCCATGACTACGTAAACGGCAAGCAGGGATAATCACAAAGAGCAGTATTCTCAGTGTCTGTTACTTCTTTTTCTTCCTAAAGTGGCTAATTTCCATTCTTTTTCATGCTAAGTCAGACATAGTTTATCACCCAGATATCAGATTTATCATGTCATGTTTATCATCAGATATCAGATAGTATCCCTTGTAGATACTAGAAGCATGTAAACTCCCATGGCTACCTCTGAGTTATTTTTATACAGAATGTAAGGGCTACAAACTACAATGGGAATGTTAGGCTTGGCTTCTTAAGATCAATTCAGAAGAATAGCCATATAAGTATCCCATCATCATTAACCCCCTTTTCTCAGATGTTTCTACTTGGCAGTAACTGTCACCATCTCTCTCAATTCAATGCCACACTCCTGCCTTCTTCAACACTCATGCCTGACTATTGTAGATCTTCTCTTACACAATCCATCCACCTCTTTGCTGGATGCCCTCATTTCCTCTTACCTTCTTCCTTTCTGTCCCAAATCTTCTTCACCAGACTGTCTACTGCTTTTCTGCACATATGCCTGAACCACTGTAGTTTGTTCTCTTTGATCTTTTCTGCAATTGGAACTACTTTAGCTTCCGCTCTTATGCCCTCATTTCTTTGTCTGTCACACAGTGTGCATCCCACCACTCTTCTCTGGCACTTCATTTCGATCATCACAACCTATCTCATCTGCTCTTCCTTTACTGCCCAGGTTTCTGTACCATACAGTAGTATTGGGCACACCACTGTTTTGTACACCTTGCTTTTTAGCTTCTTTGGCATTCTTCTGTCATATACGGCACCTAAAACTCTATACCAGTTGGCTTCAGACTTAACTTTTTGTCATGAACCCCTCCCAGAAACTTGAAATTATTAATCTGTTCCACAATCTTCCCTTCTACCTCAATTTTCAGCTTCTTCTGATTTCACCAGGTAGTTGCCATTAACACTGTCTTATCTGTACTTAGCTTCATCCCATGTGCCTTCAGTTTTGCATACCATTCCCTGTCCTTTGCTAAAGATGTTGCTCAGAGTCTGCCTGCAATGCCATATTATCTGCATGCAGCAACTTTGTTGATCTCTCCCGTCTGACCTCTTTGCAAATGTAGTCCATCACCAGTATGAACACATAAAGCTTCCCACTATAATGAGTAGTTGTATAAAATAATAGTATGTACCACTGATAGCACGCATGGAACATCCCGCTATAATGTGTAGTTGTATAAAATAATAGCATATATCCCCTGGTAGCACACGTAGAGCTTCCCACTGTAATGTGTAGTTGTTTCAAATAATAGAATATACTATTGGTAGCACACATAGAGCTTCCCACTATAATGTGTAGTTGTGTACAATAACAGCATATACCACTGGTAGCATCTTATAGCTTCCCACTATAATGTGCAGTTGTATAAAATAATGGCATATACAACTGGTAGTGCATGTAGAGCTTCCCACTATAGCGTGTTGCTGTTCATCTTTCGGCTTTTTCCCAGGTAGGGGTCGCCACAGCAGAACTCCGGTCGGCTAATGATTGGCAGTAGATTTTTACGGTGCTGAGGTGACAGCCCGATGCCCAACCTTCAACGAAGGTACGTCCATTCATGGATGTCTGTTGAACACCACTTGACTGCAGGGAGGACATGCAGACTACACACAGAAGGTACTCCAGACGGGAATCGAATGGGAGAACCTATTACTGTGAGGTGACAATGCTACCACTGCACCACCGCAGCTTGTAATTGTAAAAAATAATAGCATATGCAACTGATAGCACACATAGAGCTTCCCACCCAAATGAGTAGTTGTAAACAATAATAACATATACCACAGGTAGCATACAGAGAGTTTCCCACTATAATGTGTAGTTGTATAAAATATGAGCATATACCACTGGTAGCACATGTAGAGCTTCCCACTATACTGTGTAGTTGTATAAAATAATAGCATATACTCCTGGTAGCACATATAGAGTTTCACACTATAATGTGCAGTTGTATAAAGTAATAGCATATCCACTGATACAACACATAGAGCTTCCCACTATAATGTGTAGTTGTATAATGCACAGTTGTATACAATAATGGCATATACCTCTGGTAGCACACATAGAGCTTCCCACTGTAATGTGTAGTACTATGAAATAATAGCCTCTACCATAGGTAGCACAAATAGAGCTTCTAAGGATAATGTGTAGTGGTATACAATAATGGCATATACCACTGGTAGCACAAATAGAGCTTCCTACTATAATGTGTAGTTGTGTACAATAATAGCATATACCACTGGTAACATTTTATAGCTTCCCACTATAATGTGTAGTTGTATAAAATAATAGTATCTACCATGGGTAGCACACATAGAGCTTCTAAGTATAATGTGATGTATAAAATAACAGCATATACCACTGGTAGCACACATAGAGCTTCTGACTATAGTGTGTAGTTATATAAAATAATGGCATATACCACTAGTAGAACACAGAGAGCTTCCCACTCATTAGTCTTGATGTATAAAATAATAGCATGTACCACTGGTAGCACACGTAGAGCTTCCCTGTTTAATGTCTAGTTTTATAAAATAATAGCATATAACACTGGTACCACACAAAGTGCTTCTGACTATAATGTCTAGTTGTATAAAATAATAGCATATACCACTGGTAGCACACATGGAAATACCCGCTATAATGTGTAGTTGTATAAAATAAGAGCATATACCACTGGTAGCACACACAGAGCTTCAACTATAATGTGTAGTTGTATAAAATAATAGCACATACTACTGGTAGCACACATGGAACTACCCACTATAATGTGTAGTTGTATAAAATAATAGCATATACCACTTGCATCAAAATGCACTCACTCGAGGCACTCCTTAAAATGGAGAACATCGACATCTGTGCAGTGACAGAGACCTGGTTCAAGGATCCAGAGAGTACCCCTGCATTACCAGGCTATAATTCATACCACACCTTTCTGCCACCTAACCTGGACTGAAACACTAAAAGTGGAGGTGTGTCCATATTCATTAAGGATATCCACACCTCCAGGCTAGTTGCTCAGCATAATGCATCCAAGATTATCCAAGTGCAACTAACTCTGGGCAAGACTGCAATCCAAATTGTAGCTTGCTACAGATTCCCCCACCATGCCCCAGGATTCCCACTCCTCATTTCTTGATACACTGGAAAATATTAGGGTACAACCTAACACCCTAATAATGGGTGATTTCAACTACCCTACCATTAACTGGGAAAACTACTCATGTACCAACTCTTGTGCTCAACATTTACTGGAATTCATAAATTCCAATGCCATGGATCAGCTTATCCACACCCCCACCAGGGGCAGCAATATCCTAGACCTGGTTATTACCAACATGGGCAACTGGTGCTCCACACCAGAGGTCACTTCCTCGTTGGTCAGATCCGACCACAAGCTAATCACCCTAGACATCCACATCTCTCCCCCACCCCCCATTAGAGAAACCACAGTAAAAAATATCTCCAAAGCCAACTTCACACTTCTTAAGACAGAAGTGGCAAACTTCATGACAACCATGCTGACGGACAATAGAGGTATGACTGCTGAATCCTACACAAATGCACTTTATAAGCACGTACACAAGTGCATGGATCGTGCAATCCCTAACAGAACGAAGATGCTATCCTCCAAAAAAAAGGAAGCCAATTTGCTGGTCCCCTGCCATAAATAAACTCTACAAAAGAAGAAAGAAACTGTTGCAAAAAAGAGTAAAATCCCATGATTGGAGAAACTCCTTGGTCAGCCTCAGTAAGAAGCTGAGATCCCTCATAAAATACTCCAAAGCTAGTTATGAAAACAAAATCGCCACTGGCTCTAAAGACAACCACAAAGCATTCTATAGCTATGTCAAGATTCTCAATGGCAACACTCAGATCTGCTCTGAGTTACAGCACAATGGCACTAAATATATAGAACCAACTATTGCTAGCATCCTGGCAGATAGGTTCAGTGCTAACTTTACCCCCCTGTCATCCCCTAAAGGGCCCATCTCTATACCAGAAGAATGCAAAGTTCCTGTAATCACGGCTGCACAGGTAAAAAACACACTATCCAAAGCCAAGAACACAGCATCCATGGGACCTGACAACATCCCAGGCTGTGTTCTACATAAACTACAGAACGAACTGGCACCCCACCTAAGTACCATGTTCAATCATAGCCTCACCTCAGGCTATGTGCCCACTGAGTGGTGCACAGTGACAGTTATCCCACTCCACAAAAGGGGAGCCACCACAGACCCCGGAAACTACTGCCCCATTAGCCTAATGAGCCTGGTCTGCAAGGCTATGGAACGTATCATCATGGAACTTATAAACAATGACATTGGTAATCTCCAAACTCAGGACACCACCCAGTCCATGTTTGTAAAAGGCAGACCATGTCTCCTAAACCTGATAGACTTCTTTGAAGCAGTCACCAAAGCCATAGATGAGGGTAAGGTGGTTCACATAGCCTATCTAGATCTTGCCAAGGCTTTCAACACCATTTCCCACTCTGGAATTATAGATAAACTCACTAAACTAGGTATAAATCCCTATGTCACAAGATGAGTTGCCAACTAGCTCACTGACCTCACTGACAGAACCCACATTGTGAAAGTAGCAGACTGCAAATCTGACTTCAGACCAGTGACAAGTGGAGTACCACAGTATTCAGTCCTGGGTCCTCTCCTATTTGGTATCTACTTCTGTGAAGTACAGGCCAACACAGAAGGTCTTTGGCTAATGAAGTTCGCAGATGACTGCAAACTAGGAGCCATAATCAAAAGTCCAAAAGATGTGGACATCCTACAAAAGGGCCTTGCTGAGACAGATGCCTGGTGTCAAAGAAATGGCCTCAAGCTCAATGCCAAAAAGTGCATTGCCATCCCTTTTGGTAAAAACTCTGTACCCATGAACTACCACATAGATGGTAGTCTACTTAACACCAAAAGTGTGATAAGAGACCTTGGGACACAGGTGGACAGTAGTCTCTCCTTTGATAATCACATCGCCACAGTAGTCAGGAAATCCTTCTACGTGGCACACCTCATTACAAAAGGTTTCTCATCCAGGCAAAAAGAGGTCATTGTTCCCCTCTACTCGTCACTCATTAGACCCATTATAGAGTACAATGCTCCGTTTGGTATGTACCTCACAAGACATCTACAACAACTGGAAAGGCCACAGAAATACCTCACAAAGAGGATTATCGGCCTCAAACAGATGCCCTACGCAGATCGTCTCAAAAAACTGCAGCTTTACTCCATCGCATATCACCTACTCAGAGGCAATCTCTGCCTAACACACAAAGTTATGTCAAATACTGAGCTTTTAGACATGCTCCACTTAAAGAAATCCCAATCCCTACGAGCTACATGCTCTAGGGACCTAAACCTTGTCACCACAATAAACAGAACATGCTGGAG
Organism: Protopterus annectens; assembly: GCF_019279795.1. Classification (NCBI taxonomy): domain Eukaryota; kingdom Metazoa; phylum Chordata; order Ceratodontiformes; family Protopteridae; genus Protopterus; species Protopterus annectens. The sequence goes on along the minus strand of NC_056726.1, from coordinate 1,672,967,597 downwards.
GGATAGATTCCTGTCCCAGAGACTTCCCATACTCTGGAACAAACTACCTATCTATATCAAACAAAGCTCCTCATTAGCACTCTTCAACAAAAATCTTGATGATTGGATGGGAGATAGGAAATTCACCCCGGGGATCACTTCTGTGGCTCTGCTCGAAAGTGGAACAGGAAAATAATTTTTCTTGGATAGTGAAAGCCAGGGTACCCTTGGCTGGGCTTATATAGGCCCTAGGGCCAATAGCCTCATACCTACCTATGAACCTAACTATGAACCTATGAACTTGTAGCACACATGGAACTTCTAAGTATAATGCATAGCTGTATAAAATAAAATCCATTACCACTAGTAGCACACATAAAGCTTCCCACTATAATGTGTAGTTCTATAAAATAATGGCATATACTACTGGTAGCACACATACTGCGTCCCATTATAATGTGTAGTTGTATGGAATAATAGCATATGCCAGTGGAAGTGCACATAACACTTCCCACTATAATCTATAGTTGCATAAAATAATAGCATATACCACTGGTAGCAAATGTAGAGCTTCCCACCATAATGTGTAGTTGTATAAAATAATAGCATTTACTACTACTGGCCAAATAGAGTTTACCACTATGATGTGTACTTGTATAAAATAATAGCATATACCATTAATAGAACAAGTAGAGCTTCACACTATAATGTGTAGTTGTATAAAAGAATAGCATTTTCTACTAGTGGCACACATAGAGTTTCCCACAGTAATGTGTAGTTGTATAAAATAATAGCATATACCACTGGCGTCACAAATAGAGCTTCCCACTATAATGTGTAGTTGTATAAAATAATAGCATATACCACTGTTGGCACATATAGAGTTTCCCACTATAATATGCAGATGTAAAAAATAATAGCATTGACCATGGGTAGCACACATAGAGCGCCTAAGTATAATGGGTAGTTGTATAAAATAATAGCATATACCACTAACAGAACACATAGAGCTTCCCACTATAAAATGTAGTTATATAAAATAATAGCAAGTACCACTGGTAGCACACATAGATCTTCCAAGTATAATGCATAGTTGTATAAAATAAAATCCATTACCACTGGTAACACACGTAAAGCTCCACACTATAGTGTGTAATTGCATAAAATAATAGCATATACCACTGGTAGAACAAGTAGAGCTTCCCATTATAATGTGCAGTTGTATAAAATAATGGCATATACCACTGGTAGCACACATACAGCTTCCCACTATAATGTGTAGTTGTATGGAATAATAGCATATGCCACTGGTTGCGCACATAGAACTTCCCACTATAGTCTAGTGTTGCATAAAATAATAGCATATACTACTGGTAGCACACAGAGAGATTCCCACTATAATTTTTCATTGTATAAAATAATAGCATTTACTACTAGTGGCATACATAGAGTTTTCCACTATAATGTTTAGTTGTATAAAATAATAGCATATACCACTGGGACCAAACATAGAGCTTCCACCATAAAGTGTAGTTGTATACAATAATTGCATCTACCTCGGGTAGCACACATAAAACTTGTAATTGTAATGTGTAGACATGTAAAATAATGGCATATACCTCTGGTACCACACTTAAGAGTTTCCTAGTATAATGTGCAGTTGTATAAAATACTAGCATATACCACTGGTAGCATCTTATAGCTTGCCAGTATAATGTGCAATTGTATAAAATAATAGCGTATACCACTGGTAGCACACACAGTGCTTCCCACAATAATGTGTAGTTGTATAAAATAATAGCATATACCCCTGGTAGCACACATAGAGCTTCCCACTATTGTATGTAGTTGTATAAAATAATGGCATATAGCTCCGGCAGCACACATACAGCTACCCATTATAATGTGTAATTGTAAAAGATAATAGGATATACCAGTGGTAGCATCTTATAGCTTCACAGTATAATGTGTAGTTGTATAAAATAATAGCATAAACCACTGGTAGCATACGTAGAGCTTCCCACTATAATGTGTAGTTTTATAAAATAAAAGCATTTACTACTAGTGGCACAAATAGAGTTTCCCACCATAATGTGTAGTTGTATAAAATAATAGCCTCTACCACTGGTAGCACACATACAGCTTTCCACTAAAATGTGTAGCTGTAGAAGATAATAGGATATACTACTGGTAACATCTTATAGCTTCACACTATAATGTGTAGTTGTATAAAATAATAGCATATACCACTGATAGAACATGTAGAGCTTCCCACTATAATATTGGGAGGTTGGCCTAATAGTTAAGGTGTTTGCCTAACAAACACAAGGTGCGGGGTTCGAATCTCACAAGGGATAATTGGCTAGGCTTAAAATGGTTCACAAGGGCAGTTAGCTTAGTACTAATCTATGAACCTATGAACCTATGTAGTTGTATAAAATAATAGCATATACCACTGGTAGCACACGTACAGCTTCCAACTATAATGAGTAGAATAACATAATAATATCTACCACAGGTAGCACACATAGAGCTTCTAAGTATAACGCATAGTTGTATACAATAATGGCATATACCTCTGGTAGCACACACAGAGCATCCCACTGTAATGTGCAGTTGTATAAAATAATAGCATATACCACTGATAGAACATGTAGAGCTTCCCACTATAATATGTAGTTGTATAAAATAATAGCATGTACCACTGGTAGCACACATAAAGCTTTTAAGTAGAATGTGTAGTTTTATAAAAGAAAATCCATTACCACTTGTAGCACACATGAAGCTCCCCGCTATAATGTGTAGTTCTATAAAATAATGGCATATACTACTGGTAGCACAAATACAGTCATCCACTTTAATGTGCAATTGTAAAAAATAATAGCATATACCACTGGTAGCACACGTACAGCTTCCAACTATAATGAGTAGAATAACATAATAATATCTACCACAGGTAGCACACATAGAGCTTCTAAGTATAATGCATAGTTGTATAGAATAATGGCATATACCTCTGGTAGCACACACAGAGCATCCCACTATAATGTGCAGTTGTAAAGATAATAGTGTATACACCTGGTACCACACATAGAGCTTCCCACTATAATGTGTAGTTGTATCAAATAATAGCATATACGACTGGTAGCCCACATACAGCTTCCCACTATAATGTGGAGTTGTATGGAATAATAGCATATGCCACTGGTTACTCCCATAGAACTTCCCACAGTTATCTAGTGTTGCATAAAATAATAGCATATACCACTGGTAGCACACATAGAGCTTCCCACTATAATTAGTAGTTGTATAAAATAATTAAACTATAATGTGCAGTTGTATAAAATAATACAAATACCACTGACTGAACATGTAGAGATTCCCACTCTAATGTTTTGTTGTATAAAATAATAGCAAATAACACTGGCAGCACATGTAGAGCTTCCCACTATAATTGGTAGTTGTATACAATAATAGCATATACCACTGGCAGCACAAACAGCGTTTCCCTTATAATATGTAGTTCTATAAAATAATAGCATATATCACTGAGATCAAACATAGAGCTTCCCACTCTAATGAGTAGTTGTATACAATAATAGGATCTACCTTGGTTAGCACACATAGAACTTCTAATTATAATGTGTAGTTGTGTACAATAATGGCCTATGCCACTGGTAGCACACATAGAGCTTCCCAAAATAATGTGTAGTTGTATAAAATAATAGCATATACCACTGGTTGTACACGTAGAGCTTCCCACTATAATGTGTTGTATAAAATAATAGCATCTACCATGGGTAACACACATTAAGTTTCCCACTATAATGTGTAGTTGTATAAAATAATAGCATACATCTCAGGTAGCACACATAGAGTTTCCTGCTATAATGTATAGTTGTATAAAATCATAGAATATACCAATGACAGCACACATAGAGCTTCCCACGATAATGTGTAGTTCTATGAAATAATAGCATCTACCATAGGTAGCACACATAGAGCTTTTAAGTATAATGTATAGTGGTATACAATAATGGCATCTACCACTGGTAGCATACATAGAGCTTCCCACTATAATGTGTAGTTGTGTACAATAATAGCATATACCACTGGTAGCTTCCTACTATAATCTGGAGATGTATAAAATAATAATATCTACCATGGGTAGCACACAGAGAGCTTCTAAGTATAATGTGTAGTATTAAATAATAGCATATACCACTGGTGGCACATATACAGCTACTGTCTATAGTGTGTAGTTGTATAAAATAATGGCATATACCACTGATAGCACACAGAGAGCTTCCAACTATAATGTGTTGATGTATAAAATAATAGCATGTACCACTGTTAGCACATGTAGAGCTTCCCTCTATAATGTCTAGTTTTATAAAATAATAGCATATAGCACTGGTAGCACACATAGAGCTTCCACTGTAATGTGTAGTTGTATAAAATAATGGCACATACTACCGGTAGCACACATAGAAATTCCCTCTATAATGTGTAGTTGTATAAAATAATAGCATATACTTCTTGTAGCACACATAGAGCTTCCACTAAAATGTGTAGTTGTATAAAATAATGGCACATACCAATGGTAACAAACATGCAAATTCCCGGTATAATTTGTAGTTGTATAAAACTATAGCATAAACCACTGGTAGCACACACAGAGCTTCTAAGTATAATGCATAGTTGTATAAAATAAAATCCATTACCACTGGTAGCACACGTAAAGCTTCCCACTATACTGTGTAGTTCTTCAAAATAATGACATATACCACTGGTAGCATACATACAGCTTCCCACTATAATGTGTAGTTGTATGGAATAATAGCATATGCCACTAGTAGCACACATAGAGCTTCCCACTATAATGTGTAGTTGTTTACAATAATGACATATTCCACAGGTATCACACATAGAGCTTCTAACTACAATGTGGAGTTGTATACACCCAATGGATAATATGACTGGTAGCTCACACAGAGTTTCTCACCATAATGTGTAGTTTTATAAAATAATAGCATATACCACTGGTAGCACAAATTGACCTTCTAACTACAATGTATAGTTGTAGACAACAATGGCATACACCACTGGCAGCACACATAGAGCTTCCCACTATATTGTGTAGTTGTATAAAATAATAGCATATACCCCTGGTAGCACACATAGAGTTTCCCACTATAATGTGTAGTTGTATAAAATAATGGCATATACCACTGATAGACTACGTATAGCTTCCCACTATAATATGTAGTTGCATAAAATGCTGGCATATACCACTGGTAGCACACATACAGCTTCCCTCTATAATGTGTAGTTGTATAAGATAATAGGATATACCACTGGTAGCATCTTATAGCTTCACTCTATAATGTATAGTTGTATAAAATAATAGAATATTCCACTGGCGGCATACATACAACTTCCCACTATAATGTGTAGTTGTATAAAATAATAGCATGTACCATGGGTAGCACACATAGACCTTCTAATTATAATGTGTAGCTGAATACAATAATGGAATATACCACTGGTAGCACACATAAAACTTCATACTATAATATGTAGTTCTATAAAATATTAGCATCTACCATAGGTAGCACAGATAGAGCTTCTAAGTATAATGTATAGTGGTGAACAATAATGGCATATATTACTGGTAGCACACAGAGAGTTTTCCATATAATGTGTTGTTGTATAAAATAATAGCATGTACCACTGGTAGCACACATAAAAATTCCCACTATAATATGTAGTTATATAAAATAATAGCATATACCATTGACAGAACACGTAGAGCTTTATACTATAATATGTAGCAGTATAAAATAATAGCATTTACTACTACTGGCACACATAGAGTTTCCAACTATAATGTGTAGTTGTATAAAATAATAGCAAATACCATTGATAGAACATTTAGAGCTTCCCACTATAATGTCTAGTGCTATAAAATAATGGCATATACCACTTGTAGCCCACATAGAGCTTCCCACTATAATGAGAAGTTGTATAAAATAATAGCTTTTACTACTACTGGCACACATAGTTTACCACTATAACGTGTAGTTGTATAAAATAATAGCATATACCATTGATAGAACATGTAGAGCTTTATACTATAATATGTAGCAGTATAAAATAATAGCATTTACTACTACTGGCACACATAGAGTTTCCCACTATAATGTGTAGTTGTATAAAATAATAGCAAATACCATTGATAGAACAGATAGAGCTTCCCACTATAATGTCTAGTGCTATAACATAATGGCATATACCACTTGTAGCCCACGTAGAGCTTCCCACTATAATGAGTAGTTGTATAAAATAATAGCTTTTACTACTAGTGGCACACATAGTTTCCCACTATATTGTGTAGTTGTATAAAATAATTACATATACCACTAATAGAACACATAGAGCTTCCCACTATAATATGTAGTTGTATAGAATAATAGCATCTTCCACGGGTAGCACACATAGAGCTTCTAAGTATAATGCATAATTGTATACAATAATAGAATATACCACTGACAGAACACGAAGATCTTCCCACTATAATTTGTAGTTCTGTAAAAAAATGGCATATACCACTGGTAGCACACATACAGCTTTCCACTATAATGTGTAATTGTATAAAATAATAACATATACCACTGGTAGCACAAGTAGAGCTTCCCACTATAACGTACAGTTGTATAAAATAATAGTATATACCCTTGGTAGCACACATAAAGCTTCCCACGATAATGTGTAGTTGTATGAAACAATAGAATATACCACTTGTAGCACACATTCAGCTTCCCAATATATGGTGGAACTGTATGGAATAATAGCATATTCCACTGGTTGTGCACATAGAACTTCCAACTATAATCTAGTGTTGCATAAAGTAATAACATATACCACTGGGACAACACATAGATCTTCCCACTATAATTAGTAGTTGTATAAAATAATAGCATTTACTACTAGTTTCACACATAGTTTTCCACTATAATGTGCAGTTGTATAAAATAATAGCATATACCACTGACAGAACACGTAGAGCTTCCCAGTCTAATGTTTAACTGTATAAAATAATACCAAGAAACACTGACAGCACATGTAGAGCTTCCAACTATAATTGGTAGTTGGATACAATAACAGCATATACCACTGGTAGCATACATAGTGTTTCCCATTGTAATGTGTAGTTCTATAAAATAATAGCATACACTTCTGCGATCAAACACAGAGCTTCCCACTTAAATGAGTAGTTGTATACAATAATTAGATCTACCTGGGTTAGCACAAACAGAGCTTCTAATTATAATGTGTAGTTGTATAAAATAATAGCATATATCACTGGTAGCACACATAGAGCTTCCCACTATAATGTGTTGTTGTATAGCATAATAGCATCTACCACAAGTAGCACACACTGAGATTCCCAATATAATGTGTAGTTGTATGAAATAATAAAATGTACCACTGGCATCACACATAGAGCTTGCCGCTATAATGTATAGTTTTATAAAATAATAGCATCTATCTCGGGTAGCACACATAGAGTTTCTCGCTATAATGTGTAGTTGTTTAAAATAATAGAACATACCACTGGCAGCACACATAGAGCTTCCCAATATAATGGGTAGATGTATAAAAGAATAGTATCTACCACAGGTAGCACACATACAGATTCTATGTATAATGTACAGTTGTATACAATAATGGCATATACCACTGGTAGCACACAGAGAGCTTCCCACTATAATGTCTAGTTTTATAAAATATTAGCATATAACACTGGTAGCACACAAAGCGCTTTCCACTATAATGTCTAGTCTTATAAAATAATAGCATATAACTCTGGTAGCACACAAAGCGCTTTCCACTATAATGTCTAGTTGAATTAAATAATAGCATATACCATTTGAAGAACACATAGAGTGTTCAATATCATGTGCAGTTCTATAAATTAATGGCACATACTACTGGTAGCATAGAGAGAAATTCAGTCTATAATCTGTAGTTGTATAAATAATAGCATCTACCACTGGTAGCACACATAGAGCTTCTAAGTATAATGTGTAGTTGTATATAATAATGGTATATACCACTTGTAGCACACATAGAGCTTCCCCTATAATGTGTACTTGTGTACAATAATAGCATATACCACTGGTAGCATCTTATAGCTTCCCACTATAATGTGTAGTTGTATAAAATAATAACATATACCAGTGGTGGCACACATAGAGCTTCTAACTATTGCGTGTAGTTGTATAAAATAATGGCATATATCACTGGTAGCACACAGAGAGCTTCACACTATAATGTGATGATGCATAAAATAATAGCATGTACCACTGGTAGTACGCATAGAGCTTCCCACTATAATGTCTAGTTGTATAAAATAATAGCATATACCACTGGCGGCACACATAGAACTTCCATTATAATGTGTAGCTTTATAAAATAATAGCACATACCACTGGTAGCACACATGGAAATTTCTGCTATAATACATAGTTGTATAAAATAATAGCATATACCACTGGTAGCACACAGAGAGCTTCTAAGTATAATGCATAGTTGTATAAAATAAAATCCATTACCAATGGTATCACACATAAAGCATCCCACTATAATGTGTAGTTCTATAAAATAATGGCATATACCACTGGTAGCACACATACAACTTCCCACTATAATGTGTAATTGTATGGAATAATAGCATATGCCACTGTAAGTGCACATAAAACTCCCAATTAAAATCTACAGTTGCATAAAATAATAGCTTATACCACTGGTAGCACACGTAGCGCTTCCCACTATAATGTGCAGTTGTATAAAATAATAACATATACCACTGGCAGCACACATAGAAATTCACACTATAAAGTCTAGTTGTATAAAATAATAGCATATACCACCGGTAGTACACAAAAATTCCCACTATAATGTGTAGCTGTATAAAATAATAAATAGCATTACCATTGGTAGCACACAGAAATTCCCTCTCTAATATGTAGTTGTATAAAATAATAGCATATACCACTGAAAGCACACACAGAAATTCCCAATATAATGTGTAGTCGTATAAAATAATAGCATATATCACTGGTAGCACACACAGAGTTTCCCTCTATAATGTGTAGTTGTATAAAATAATAGCATATACCAGTGGTAGCACACACAGTTTCCCACTATAATTTCTAGTTGTATAAAATAATAGCATTTACCACTGGTAGCACACATAAATTCCCACTATAATGTGTAGTTGTATAAAATAATAGCATATCTCACTGGTAGCACACATAGACATTCCCACTTTAATATGTAGTTGTATTAAATAATAGCATATACCAATGGTAGCACACATAGAAACTCCCTCTTTAATGTGTAGTTGTAAAAAATAATAGCATATAGCACTGGTAGCACACATAGAAATTCCCAAAATAATTTCTAGTTGTAAAAAATAATAGCATGTCCCACTGGTAGGACAAAAACATTCCCACTGCAATGTGCAGTTGTTTAAAATAATAGCATATACTGCTGGTAGCACACAGAAATTCCCACTATAATGTGTAGCTCTATAAAATAATAGCATATACCACTGGTAGCACACATAGAAATTCCCACTATAATGTCTAGTTGTATAAAATAATATCATATACCACTGTTAGCTTACATATAAATTCCCACTATAATGTCTAGTTGTATAAAAGTATAGCATATACCACTGGTAGCACACATGCAGCTTCCAACTATAATGTGTAGTTGCATAAAATAATAGTATATATCACTGGTAGCACACATAGAGTTTCCCACTATAATGTGTTGTTGTTCTTGTTGTCTTTCGGCTTTTCCCGCTTAGGGGTCGCCACAGCGGAACTCTGGTCTGCTAATGATTGGCAGTAGATTTGGTGCCAGCTCGACGTTCAACCTTCAACGAAGGCATGCCCATTTACGCATGTCTTTCGAATGCCCACCCAACTGTGGGGAGGACATGCAGACTCCACACAGAAGGCACTCCCCGCACTCCAGCCGAGAATCGAACGGGAAAACCTCTTGCTGTGAGACAACAACGCTACCGCTGCACCACTGCGGAAGTCTTTTCCCACTATAATGTGTAGTTGTATAAAATAATAGCATATACCACTGGTAGCTCATATAGAGTTTCCCACTATAGTGTCTAGTTGTATAAAATAATAGCATATACCACTGGTAGCACACTGAAATTCCAACTATAATGTGCATTTGTATAAAATAATAGGACATACCACTGGTAGAACACATATAAATTCCCACTATAATGTGTAGTTGTATAAAATAATAACATATACCACTGGCAGCCCACATAGAAATTCCCTCTATAATGTGTAGTTGTATAAAATAATAGCATATGCCACTGATAGCACACACAGAAATTCTCACTATAATGTGTATTTATATAAAATAATTGCATATACTACTGGTAGCGCACACAGAAATTCCCTCTATAATGTGTAGCTATATGAAATAATAGCATAATCCACTGGTAGCACACATAAAAATTCCAAGTATAATGTGTAGTTGCTTAAAATAATAGCATATTCCACTGGTAGCACACAGACATTCCCACTATAATGTGTAGTTGTATAAAATAATAGCATATACCACTGGTAGCACACATAAACATTCCCACTATAATGTGTAGCTCTATAAAATAATAGCATATACCACTGGTAGCAAACATAGAAATTCCCACTATAATTTGTGGCTGTATAAATTAATAGCATATACCCCTGGTAGCACACATAGCAATTCTCACTATAATGTGCATTTGTATAAAATAATAGCACATACCACTGGCAGCACACATAAAAATTCCCACTATAATGTCTAGTTGTATAAAATAATAGCATATACCACTGGTAGCACACATAGAGATATCCCACTATAATGTGTAGTTATATAAAATAATAGCATACACCACTGGGAGCACACACAGAAATTCCCACTATAATGTCTAGTTGTATAAAATTATAGAATATACCACTGGTAGCACACAGAAATTCCCACTATAATGTGTAGTTGTATAAAATAATAGCATATACTACTGGTAGCACACAGAAATTCACACTATGATGTGTAGTTATATAAAATAATAGCATACACCACTGGTAGCATACAAAGAAATTCCCACTATAATGTATAGCTGCATAAAGTAATAGCATATACCACTGGAAGCACACAGAGAAATTCCCTCTATAATGTGTAGTTGTATAAAATAATAGTATATACCACGGGTAGCACACATAGAAATTACCACTATAATTACTAATTATATAAAATAATATCATATACCACTGGTAGCGCACACAGAAATTTCCACTAAAATGTGTAGTTACATAAAATAATAACATATACCACTGGTAGAACACAGAAATTCCCACTATAATGTGTAGTTGTATAAAACAATAGCATTACCAGTGGTAGCACTCAGAAATTCTCTCTATAATGTGAAGTTGTATAAAATAATAGCATATACCACTGGAAGCACACATAGAAATTCCCACTATAATGTGTAGTCATATAAAATAATAGCATATACCACTGGTAGTACACATAGAATTCTCCACTATAATGTGTAGTTTTATAAACTAATAGCATGTAAAACTGGTAGGACATATAGAAATTGCCACTATAAAGTGTTCTTCTTCTTTTGGCTTTTTCCCCATTAGGGGTCACCACGGTGGATCACCTGTCTGCTCATGGTTGTCAGTGGAGTTTTTCACTGTTGAGTTGCCAGCCAGGTGCCCAACCTTCATCAGAAGGCACACACATGCACACACTCACAGATAGGAGAAATTAAGAGTGTCCAATCCACCTACAGCATGTCTTTGGGATGTGGGAGGAAACCAGAGCACTGGGAGGAAACCCACGTGACCACAGGGAGGACGTGATGACTCTGCAAAGAAGGTACCCCAGCTCTCATTATAATTTGTACTTGTATAAAATAATAGTATATACCCCTGGTAGCACACACAGAGTTTTCCACTATACTGTGTAGTTGCATAAAATAATAGCATATACCACTAGTAGCACACATAGAAATTCCCACTATAATGTGTAGTTGTGTAAAATAATAGCATATACCCCTGGTAACACACATATACATTCCCACTATAATGTGTAGTTGTATAAAATAATAGCATATATCACTGGTAGCACACACAGAAATTACCACTATAATGTCTAATTTTATAAAATAATAGTGTATACCACTGGTAGCAGACATAGAAATTCCCATCATAATGTGCAATTGTATACAATAATAGCATGTGCAATGTTAACATAGATAGAAATTCTCACTATAATGTCTAGTTGTATTAAATAATAGCATATACCACTGGTAGCACACATATAAATTCCCACTATAATGCCTAGTTGTATAAAACAATAGCATATGTCACTGGTAGCACACATACTGCTTCCCCTATAATGTGTAGTTGTACAAATGAATAGCATGTACCAATGGCAGCACATATAGATTTTTCCACTATGGTGCCCAGATCTATAAAATAATGGGATATACCACTGAAAGCACACAGAAATTCCTGCTATAATGTGTAATTGAATAAATTAATAGCATATACCACTGGTGACACACAGAAATCCCCACTATAATGTGTAGTTGTACAAAATAATAGCATATACCACTTGTAGCACACATTGAAATTCACATTATAATGTGAAGTTTTATAAAATAATAACATATACCACTAGTAGTACACAGAAATTCTTACTAAAATGTGTAGTTGTATAAAATATTAGCAAATATAAATGGTAGCACACAAAAATTCCCACTATAATGTGCAGTTGTATAAAATAACAACATATACCACTGGTAGCACACATAGAAAGCCCCACTATAATGTCTAGTTGTATAAAATAATAACATATATCACTGGCAGCACACATAGAAATTCTGCTATAATGTGTAGTTGTATAAAATAATAGTATATACCACAGGTAGCACACAGAGTTTCCCTCTATAATGTCTAGTTGTATAAAAAAATAGCATTTACCACTGGTAGCACACATAAATTCCCACTATAATGTGTAGTTGTATAAAATAATAGCATATCTCACTGGTAGCACACATAGAAATTCCCTCTATAATGTCTATAGCACATACCACTGGTAGCACACATAGAAATTCCCAATATAATGTCTGGTTGTATAAAATAATAACATATACCACTGGTAGCACACATAGAAATTCCCAATATAATGTCTAGTTGCATAAAATAATAGCATATATCACTGGTAGCACACACAGAGTTTCCCTCTATAATGTGTAGTTGTATAAAATAATAGCATATACCAGTGGTAGCACACATAGAGTTTCCCACTATAATTTCTAGTTGTATAAAATAATAGCATATACCACTGGTAGCACACATAAATTCCCACTATAATGTGTAGTTGTATAAAATAATAGCATATCTCACTGGTAGCACACATAGACATTCCCACTTTAATGTGTAGTTGTATTAAATAATAGCATATACCAATGGTAGCACACATAGAAACTCCCTCTTTAATGTGTAGTTGTAAAAATAATAGCATATAGCACTGGTAGCACACACAGAAATTCCCAAAATAATTTCTAGTTGTAAAAATAATAGCATGTCCCACTGGTAGGACAAAACATTCCCACTGCAATGTGTAGTTGTTTAAAATAATAGCAAATACTGCTGGTAGCACACAAAAATTCCCACTATAATGTGTAGCTCTATAAAATAATAGCATATACCACTGGTAGCACACATAGAAATTCCCATTATAATGTGTAGCTGTATAAAATAATAGCATATACAACTTGTAGCACACATACATTCTCACTATATTGTGTATTTCTATAAAATAATAGAATATACTACTGTCAGCACACATACAAAAATTCCCACTATAATGTCTAGTTGTATAAAATAATAGCATATCTCACAGGGAGCACACAGAAGTTCCCAGTATAATGTGTATTCGTATAAAATAATAGCATATACCACTGGTAACACACAGAAATTCCCCATATAATGTGTAGCTGTATAAAATAATAACATATACCACTGGAAGCACACATAGATATGCCCAATAGAATGTGTAGTTGTATAAAATAATAGCATATTCCACTCGTAGCACACGATTTTCTCACTATAATGTGTAGTTGTATAAAATAATAGCATTTAAAACTAGTGGCACACATAGAGTTTCCCACTATATTGTCTAGTTGTATAAAATAATAGCATATACCACTGGTAGCAGACATACAGCTTCCCACTATAATGTGAAGTTGTATAAAATAATAGCATATACCACTGGTAGCAGACATACAGCTTCCCACTATAATGTGAAGTTGTATAAAATAATAGCATATACCACTGATAGCACACATATAAATCCCCACTATAATGTGTAGTTTTATAAAATAATAGCATATAAAACAGGTAGCACATATAGAATTTGCCACTGTAAAGTGTTCTTCTTCATCTTTTGGCATTATCCCCATTAGTGGTCACCACAGCGGATCACTTGTCTAGTCATGATTGTCAGTGGAGTTATACACTGTTGAGTTGCCAGCCAGGCGCCCAACCTTTCACAGAAGGCACACACATGCACACACTCATGGCTAGGGGCAATTAAGAGTGTCCAATCCACCTACAACATGTCTTTGGGAAGTGGGAGGAAACAAGAGCACCAGGAGGAAACCCAGGCGACCACAGGGATGACGTGCAGAATCTGCAAAGAAGGTACCCCATCTCCCACTATAATTTGTACTTGTATAAAATAATAGTATATAGCCCTGTAGCACACACAGAGTTTTCCACTATACTATGTAGTTGTATAAAATAATAGCATATACCACTAGTAGCACACATAGAAATTCCCTATATAATGTATAGTTGTATAGAATAATAGCATATACCACTGGTAGCACACATTAAAATTCCCACTATAATGTGTAGTTGTGTAAAATAATAGCATATACCCTGGTAACACACATAGAAATCACCACTATAATGTGTAGTTGTATAAAATAATAACATATACCACTGGTAGCACACATAGAAATTCCCAATATAATGTCTAGTTGCATAAAATAATAGCATATATCACTGGTAGCACACACAGAGTTTCCCTCTATAATGTGTAGTTGTATAAAATAATAGCATATACCAGTGGTAGCACACATAGAGTTTCCCACTATAATTTCTAGTTGTATAAAATAATAGCATATACCACTGGTAGCACACATAAATTCCCACTATAATGTGTAGTTGTATAAAATAATAGCATATCTCACTGGTAGCACACATAGACATTCCCACTTTAATGTGTAGTTGTATTAAATAATAGCATATACCAATGGTAGCACACATAGAAACTCCCTCTTTAATGTGTAGTTGTAAAAAATAATAGCATATAGCACTGGTAGCACACACAGAAATTCCCAAAATAATTTCTAGTTGTAAAAAATAATAGCATGTCCCACTGGTAGGACAAAAACATTCCCACTGCAATGTGTAGTTGTTTAAAATAATAGCAAATACTGCTGGTAGCACACAAAAATTCCCACTATAATGTGTAGCTCTATAAAATAATAGCATATACCACTGGTAGCACACATAGAAATTCCCATTATAATGTGTAGCTGTATAAAATAATAGCATATACAACTTGTAGCACACACATACATTCTCACTATATTGTGTATTTCTATAAAATAATAGAATATACTACTGTCAGCACACATACAAAAATTCCCACTATAATGTCTAGTTGTATAAAATAATAGCATATCTCACAGGGAGCACACAGAAGTTCCCAGTATAATGTGTATTCGTATAAAATAATAGCATATACCACTGGTAACACACAGAAATTCCCCATATAATGTGTAGCTGTATAAAATAATAACATATACCACTGGAAGCACACATAGATATGCCCAATAGAATGTGTAGTTGTATAAAATAATAGCATATTCCACTCGTAGCACACGATTTTCTCACTATAATGTGTAGTTGTATAAAATAATAGCATTTAAAACTAGTGGCACACATAGAGTTTCCCACTATATTGTCTAGTTGTATAAAATAATAGCATATACCACTGGTAGCAGACATACAGCTTCCCACTATAATGTGAAGTTGTATAAAATAATAGCATATACCACTGGTAGCAGACATACAGCTTCCCACTATAATGTGAAGTTGTATAAAATAATAGCATATACCACTGGTAGCACACATAGAAATCCCCACTATAATGTGTAGTTTTATAAAATAATAGCATATAAAACTGGTAGCACATATAGAATTTGCCACTGTAAAGTGTTCTTCTTCATCTTTTGGCTTTATCCCCATTAGTGGTCACCACAGCGGATCACTTGTCTACTCATGATTGTCAGTGGAGTTATACACTGTTGAGTTGCCAGCCAGGCGCCCAACCTTTCACAGAAGGCACACACATGCACACACTCATGGCTAGGGGCAATTAAGAGTGTCCAATCCACCTACAGCATGTCTTTGGGAAGTGGGAGGAAACAAGAGCACCAGGAGGAAACCCAGGCGACCACAGGGATGACGTGCAGAATCTGCAAAGAAGGTACCCCATCTCCCACTATAATTTGTACTTGTATAAAATAATAGTATATAGCCCTGTAGCACACACAGAGTTTTCCACTATACTATGTAGTTGTATAAAATAATAGCATATACCACTAGTAGCACACATAGAAATTCCCTATATAATGTATAGTTGTATAGAATAATAGCATATACCACTGGTAGCACACATTAAAATTCCCACTATAATGTGTAGTTGTGTAAAATAATAGCATATACCCTGGTAACACACATAGAAATCACCACTATAATGTGTAGTTGTATAAAATAATAACATATACCACTGGTAGCACACACATAAATTCCCACTATAATGTGTAGTTGTATAAAATAACACCATATATCACTGGTAAACTCACAGAAATTACCACTATAATGTCTAATTTTATAAAATAATACTGTATACCACTGGTAGCAGACATAGAAATTCCCATCATAATCTGCAATTATGTAAAATAATAGCATGTGCCAATGCTAGCATAGATAGAAATTCCCACTATAATGTCTAGTTGTACAAAACCATAGCATGTACCAATGGTAGCACACATAGATTTTGCCACTATGGTGTACAGATGTATAAAATAATAGCATATACCACTGGAAGCACACAGAAATTCACATTATAATGTGTAGCTGTATAAAATAATAGCATATACAACTTGTAGCACACACATACATTCTCACTTTATTGTGTATTTCTATAAAATAATAGAATATACTACTGGCAGCACACATACAAAAATTCCCACTATAATGTCTAGTTGTATAAAATAATAGCATATCTCACAGGGAGCACACAGAAGTTCCCAGTATAATGTGTAGTTGTATAAAATATTAGCATATACCACGGGTAGTACACAGAAATTCCCCATATAATGTGTAGTTGCATAAAATAATAACATATACCACTGGAAGCACACATAGATATGCCCACTAGAATGTGTAGTTGTATATAATAATAGCATATACCACTCGTAGCACACGACTTTCTCACTATAATGTGTAGTTGTATAAAATAATAGCATTTAAAACTAGTGGCACACATAGACTTTCCCACTATATTGTCTAGTTGTATAAAATAATAGCATACCACTCTGGTAGCACATATAGAGTTTCCCACTATAATGTGTAGTTGTGTAAAATAATAGCATATACCACTGGTAGCAGACATACAGCTTCCCACTATAATGTGTAGTTGTATAAAATAATAGCATATACCACTGGTAGTACACGTAGAGCTTCCCACTATAATGTGTAGTTGTATAAAATAATAGCATATACCACTGGTAGCACACATAGAAATCCCCACAATAATGTGTAGTTTTATAAAATAATAGCATATAAAACTGGTAGCACATATAGAATTTGCCACTATAAAGTGTTCTTCTTCTTTTGGCTTTATCCCCATTAGTGGTCACCACAGCGGATCACCTGTCTACTCATGATTGTCAGATGAGTTATACACTGTAGAGTTTCTAGCCAGGTGCCCAACCTTCCACAGAAGGCACACACATGCACACACTCATAGCTAGGGGCAATTAAAAGTGTCCAATCCACCTACAGCATGTCTTTGGGAAGTGGGAGGAAACCAGAGCACCAGGAAGAAACCCAGGTGACCACAGGGACGACGTGCAGAATCTGCAAAGAAGGTACCCCATCTCCCACTATAATTTGTACTTGTATAAAATAATAGTATATACCCCTGGTAGCACACACAGAGATTTCCACTATACTGTGTAGTTGTACAAAATAACAGCATATACCACTAGTAGCACACATAGAAATTCCCCATATAATGTATAATTGTATAGAATAATAGCATATACCACTGGTAGCATACATTGAAATTCCCACGATAATGTGTAGTGTGTAAAATAATAGCATATAACCCTGGTAACACACACATATAAATCACCACTATAATGTGTAGTTGTATAAAATAATAACATATACCACTGGTAGCACACAAAGAAATTCCTACTATAATGTGTAGATGTATAAAATAATACCATATATCACTGGTAGCACTCACAGAAATTACCACTATAATGTCTAATTTTATAAAATAATAGTGTATACCACTAGTAGCAGACATAGAAATTTCCATCATAATATGCAATTATGTAAAATAATAGCATGTGCCAATACTAGCATAGATAGAAATTCCCACTATAATGTCTAGTTGTACAAAACAATAGCATGTACCACTGGTAGCACACAAAGATTTTGGCACTATGGTGTACAGATGTATAAAATAATAGCAGATACCACTGGAAGAACACAGAAATTCCTGGTATAATGTGCAATTATATAAATTAAAAGCATATACCACTGGTGGCACACAGAAATTCCCACTATAATGTGTAGTTGTACAAAATAATAGCATATACCACTGGTAGCACACATAGAGTTTCACTCTATAGTGTCTAGTTGTATAAAAATAGCATTTACCACTGACAGCAGAGAGAAATTCACACTATAATTTGTAGTTGTATAAAATAATAGCATATACCTCTGGTAGCACACATAAATTCCCACTAAAATGTGTTGTTGTATAAATTAATAGCATATCTCACTGGTAGCACACATAGAAATTCCCTCTATAATGTCTAGTTGTATAAAATAATAGCATATACCACTGGTAGCACACATAGAAATTACCAATATAATGTGCAGTTGTATAAAATAATAGCCTATACCACTGGAAGCACATATAGAAATTCCCACCAAAATGTGTAGTTGTATAAAATAATAGCATGTACCACTAGTTGCACACACATAGAGTTTCCCACTATAACATCTAGTTGTATAAAATAATAGCATACACCACTGGTAGTACACAGAAATTCACACTATAATTTGTAGTTTTATAAAATAATAGCATTACCACTGATAGCACACAAATTACCTCTGTAATGTGTAGTTGTAAAAATAATAGCATATACCACTGGAAGCACAAATAGAAATTCCCACTATAATGTGTAGTCATATAAAATAATGGCATATACTACAACTGGTAGCACACATAGAAATTCCCACTATAATGTGTAGTTGTATAAAATAATAGCATATACCACTGGTAGCACATATAGAAATTCCCACTATAATGTGTTCTTCTTCTTTTGGCTTTTTCTCGGTTAGGGGTTGTGACAGTGGATCACCTGTCTGCTCATGATTGGCAGTAGTGTTTTACATTGTCAAGTTGCAAGCCCAACACCCAACCATCCATAGAAGGCACTCACTCAAGGCTAGGGACAATTTAGAGTGCCAAATCCACCTACAGCATGTCTTAGGGGTGTCGGAGGAAACCAGACCACCTGGAGGAAACCCACACGACCACAAGGAGGACATGGAGACTGCACAGAAGGTACCCCAACTTCCACTATAATGGGTAGTTGTATAAAATAATAGCATATACCACTGGTAGCGCACATACAGCTTCCTGCTATAATATCTAGTTTTATAAAATAATAGCATATGCACCTGGTAGTACACACAAAAATTCCCACTATAGTGTGTAGTTGTTTAATATAATAGCATATACCACTGGTAGCACACACAGAAATTCCCACTATAATGTCGAGTTGTATAAAATAGTAGCATATACCACTTGTAGCACACATAGAAATTCCCCCTATAATGTGTAGTTGTATAAAATAGTAGAATATACCACTGGTAGCACACACAGAAATTCCCAGTATAATGTCTATTTGAATAAAATAAAAGCATATACCACTGGTAGCACACACGCAGCTTCCAACTATAATGTGTAGTTGCATAAAATAATAGCATAAATCACTGGTAGCACACACAGAACTTCCCACTATAATGTGTAGTTGTATAAAATAATAGAATATACCACTGGTAGCACATACAGAGTTTCCCACTATAATGTCTAGTTGTATAAAATAATAGCATATACCACTGGTAGCACACTGAAATTCCCTCTATAATGTGTTGTTGTATAAAATAATAGCAGATACCACTGGTAGCACACATAGTAATTCTCACTATAATGTGTAGTTGTATAAAATAATAGCATATACCACTGGTAGCACACACAGAAATCCCCTCTACATTGAGTAGTTGTATGAAATAATAGCATATGCCACTGGTAGCACACATAGAAATTCCCACTATAATGTATAGTTGTAAAAAAAATAGCATATACCACTCATAGCATACATAGAAATTCCAAAAACAGTAGCATGTACTACTGGTAGTACACACAAATGCCCACTATAGTGCGTAGTTGTACAAAATAACAGCATATACCACTGGCAGCCCACATAGAAATTCCCTCTATAATGTGTAGTTAGATAAAATTATAGCATATACCACTGGTAACACACATAGAAATTCCCACTATAATGTCTAGTTGTATAAAGTAATAGCATATACCACTGGTAGCACACATAGATATTCCCACTATAATGTCTAGTTGAATAAAATAATAGCATATACCATGGGTAGCACACATAGAAATTATCACTATAATGTCTAGTAGCATAAAATAATAGCATATACCACTGGTAGCACACATAGACGTTTCCACTAAAATGTGCAGTTGTATAAAATAATAGCATATACCACTGGTAGCACACAAGGAAATTTCCACTATGGGCAATTTTGAGTGTCCAATCCATCGACAGCATGTCTTTGGGATGTGGGTGGAAATCAAAGCACCCGGAGGAAACCCACATGACTACAGGGAGTTCATGCAGACTCTGCAAAGAAGGCACCCTAGCTCCCGCTACAATGTGCAGTTGTATAAAATAATAGCATATACCCCTGGTAGCACACAGAGTTTTCCACTATACTGTGTAGTTGTATAGAATAATAGCATATACCACTGGTAGCACACATAGAAATTCCCACTATAATGTGTAGTTGTATAAAATAATAGCATATACCACTGGTAGCATACATAGAAATTCCCACTATAATGTGTTGTTGTATAAAATAATAGCATATGCACCTGGTAACACACACAGAAATTCCCACTATATTGTGTAGTTGTTTAATATAATAGCATAAACCACTGGTAGCACACACAGAAATTCCCACTATAATGTCTAGTTGTATAAAATAGTAGCATATACCACTTGTAGCACACATAGAAATTCCCCCTATAATGTCTAGTTGTATAAAATAATAGCATATACCACTGGTAGCACACATACAGCTTGCAACTATAATGTCTAGTTGTATAAAATGATAGCATATACCACTGGTAGAACACACAGAAATCCCCAGTATAATGTCTATTTGAATAAAATAAAACCATATACTACTAGTAGCACACATGCAACTTCCAACTATAATGTGTAGTTGCATAAAATAATAGCATAAATCACTGGTAGCACACATACGCTTCCCACTATAATGTGTAATTGTATAAAATAATAGAATATACCACTGGTAGCACATACAGAGTTTCCCACTATAATGTCTAGTTCTATAAAATAATAGCATATACCACTGATAGCACACATAAAAATTCCCTCTATAATGTGTTGTTGTATAAAATAATAGCATATACCACTCGTAGCACACATAGTAATTCTTACTATAATGTGTAGTTGTATAAAATAATAGCATATACCGCTGGTAGCACACACAGAAACCCCCTCTATAATGAGTAGTTGTATGAAATAATTGCATATGCCACTGGTAGCACACATAGAAATTCCCACTATAATGTGTAGATGTAAAAAATAATAGCATATACCACTCATAGCACACATAGAAATTCCAAAAACAATGTCTAGTTGTAAAAAATAGTAGCATGTACCACTGGTAGTACACAAAAATGCACACTATAGTGCATAGTTGTACAAAATAATAGCACATACCACTGGCAGCCCACATAGAAATTCCCTCTATAATGTGTAGTTAGATAAAATAATAGTATATACCACTGGTAGCACACATAGAAATTCCCACTATAATGTCTAGTTGTATAAAGTAACAGCATATACCACTGGCAGCACACATATAAATTCCCACTATAATGTCTAGTTGAATAAAATAATAGTATATACCGTGGGTAGCACACATAGAAATTATCACTATAATGCTTAGTAGCATAAAATAATAGCATATACCACTGGTAGCACACATAGAAGTTTCCACTAAAATGTGCAGTTGTATAAAATAATAGCATATACCACTGGTAGAACACAAAGAAATTTCCACTATGGGCAATTTAGAGTGTCCAATCCATCGACAGCATGTCTTTGGGATGTGGGTGGAAATCAAAGCACCCAGAGGAAACCCACACGACTAAGGGGAGGACATGCAAACTCTGCAAAGAGGGCACCCTAGCTCCCACTATAATGTGTAGTTGTATAAAATAATAGCATATACCCCTGGTAACACACAGAAATTCCCACTATAATGTGTAGTTGTATAAAATAATAACGTATACCACTGGTAGCACACACAGAAATTCCCACTATAATGTATATTTTTTTAAAATAATAGTGTATACCACTGGTAGCAGACCTAGAACTTCCCATGGTAATGTGCAGTTGTATAAAATTATAGCATGTGCCAATGTTAGCACAGATAGAAATTCCCACTATAATGTCTAGTTGTATAAAATAATAGCATATGTCACTGGCAGTACACATACTGCTTCCCACTATAATTTATAGTTGTTTAAAATAATAGCATGTACCACTGGTAGCACACAGTGATTTTTCCACTATGGCGTCTAGATGTATAAAATAATAGCATATACCACTGGTAGCACACAGAAATTCCCACTATAATGTGTAGTTTTATAAAATAATAGCATATATCACTGGTAGCACACATAAATTCCCACTAAAATGTGTAATTGTACAAAATAATAGCATATACCACTCGTAGCAATCATAAAAATTCACATTATAATGTGAAGTTTTATAAAATAATAGCATATACTACTGGTAGTACACAGAAATTCCCACTAAAATGTGTAGTTGTATAAAATAATAGCAAATAAAAATAGTAGCACACAGAAATTCCCACTATAATGTGCAGTTGTATAAAATAATAACATATACCACTGGTAGCACACATAGAAATTCCCAATATAATGTCTAGTTGTATAAAACAATAACATATATCACTGGTAGCATACATACTGCTTCCCACTATAATTTGTAGTTGTATAAAATAATAGCATATACCACTGATAGCACGCACAGAGTTTCCCACTATAATGTCACGTTCTATAAAACAATAGCATTTACCACTGGTAGTAAACAAAAATTCACACTATAAATGTGTAGTTGTATAAAATAAAAGCATATAACACTGGAAGCACACAGAAATTTCCACTATAATGTGTAGTTCTATAAATTAATTGCATATACCACTGGTAGCACACACAGAAATATCCTTTATAATGAGTAGTTGTATAAAATAATAGCTTATAGCACTGATAGCACACATAGAAATTCCCACCAAAATGTCTGGTTGTATGAAATAATAGCATATACCACTGGCAAAACCCAAAGAAATTCCCACTATAATGTCTAGTTGTATAAAATAGTGGCATGTACCACTGGTTGCACACACACAGAGTTTCCCACTATAACATCTAGTTGCCTAAAATAATAGCATATACCACTGGTAGTACACAAAAAGTCACACTATAATGTGTAGTTGTATAAAATAATAGCATTACCACTGGTAGCAACAGAAATTCCCTCTGTAATGTGTAGTTGTAAAAAATAATAGCATATACCACTAGAAGCACAAATAGAAATTCCCACTATAATGTATAGTCTTATAAAATAATAGCATATACCACTGGTAGTACACACAGAAATTCCCACTATCATGTGTAGTTGTATAAAATAGTAGCATATACCACTGGTAACACATATAGAAATTCCGACTATAATGTTTTCTTCTTCTGTCAGCTTTTTCCCGGTTAGGGGTTGTGGCAGCGGATCACCTGTCTGCTCATAATTAGCAGTAGAGTTTTACATTGTCGAGTTGTTAGCCCGGCGCCCAACCTTCCATAGAAGGCACACACATGCACGCACGCACTCAAGGATAGGGGCAATTTAGAGTGTCCAATCCACCTACAGCATGTCTTTGGGATGTAGGAGGAAAGCAGAGCACAAGTAGGAAACCCACACGACCACAGGGAGGATGTGAAGACTCTGCACAGAAGGTACCCCAGCTCCCTCTATAATGTGTAGTTCTATAAAATATTATACAATTCCTCCCCTAAAACGTGCACGCTGATTGGCCAGCCCAACCAGCGTGCCCGTTGTAAATCCCTCAATATACTAACGGAAAAAGGTCCGGTCGCCCGGACTTTTTCCGTTAGTATAAAACACTGTCTCGCTATGTTAAAAGAGTTTAACATGGCGACACAAGTTTAAAAAAAGCAACGGAGATCTCCGTTGCTTTTTTAAAGCTGTCTCACTATGTTAAACTCCTTTAACATAGCGACACAGTGTGTAAAAAGCAGCAGAGATCTTGCGATCTCCGTTGCTTTTTATTGTCTCGCTATATTAAATGGGTTTAACATAGCAAGACAGCTTTAAAATAAGCAATGGAGATATCTGTTGCTTATTTTAAAGCTGTCTCGCTATGTTAAACCCATTTAACATAGCGAGACAGTTTAAAAAAAAAAAAGCGATCTCCGTTGCTTTTTACTGTTTTGCTATGTTAAATGGGTTTAACATAGCGAGACAGCTTTACAATAAGCAACAGAGATCTTCGTTGCTTATTTTAAAGCTGTCTCGCTATGTTAAAGCCATTTAACATAGCAAAACAGTGCTTTTGCCCACAGCTCTGATGTACTGTGTAGGCATGCGCAGTACATCAGAACTGCCGCAGAATACCAGACAGCTGTGGAAGGGCAGTAAAGAGGCATTATACAATGCCATTACTTAAGAAAAGTAATTATTTCTTTTCTTAAATAATGTCATTGTATAATAGCAATAACCCACTTCTGGGTGTGGGTAATGCTGGATTTACCCACGGTTGGCTTTGTTTGGCCCTCGGGCTTTGCCCTTGGGACCAAACCACGCTAACCGTGGGTAAATCCAGCATTACCCACACCCAAGCGTGGGTTATTGCTATAATAGCATATACCACAGGTAGCACACCTAGAAATTCCAACTATAATGTCTAGTATTATAAAATAATAGCATATACCACTGGAAGCACTCATAGAAATTTCCACTATAATGTCTAGTTGTATAAAATAATAGCATATACCACTGGCAGCACAAACAATGCTTCCCACTATAATGTCAAGTTGTATAAAATGATAGCATATACCACTTGTAGCATACATATAAATTCCTACTATAATGTCTAGTTGTATAAAATAATAGAATATACCACTGGTAGCACACATGCAGCTTCCCACTATAATGTGGAGTTGCATAAAATAATAGCATATATCACTGGTAGCACACATAGACTTTCCCACTATAATGTGTAATTGTATGAAATAATAGTATATACCACAGTTAGCACACGTAGTTTCCCACTATAATGTCTAGTTGTATAAAATAATACCATTTACCACTGGTAGCACACCTAGAAATTCCCATTATAATGTGTAGTTGATTAAATAATACCATATACTACTGGTAGCACACATAGAACTTCCCACTATAATGTGTAGTTGTATAAAATAATAGCATATATCTATTGTATGACACATAGAAATTCCCACTATAATGTCTAGTTGTATAAAATAATAGCATATACCTCTGGCAGTGCAAACAATGCTTCCCACTATAATGTCTAGTTGTATAAAATGATAGCATAAACTACTGGTAGCACACATAGAAATATTCACTATAATGTCTAGTTGTATAAAATAATAGCATATACCACTGGTAGCATAAATAGAAATTCCCACGGTAATGTCTAGTTATAAAAAATAATAACATATACCACTGGTAGCACACATGCAGCTTCCCACGATAATGTGTAGTTGCATAAAATAATAGCATATATCACTGGTAGCAAACACTGAGTTTCCCACTATAATGTGTAGTTGTATAAAATAATAGCATATACCACTGGTAGCACACACAGAGTTTCCCACTATAATTTCTAGTTGCATAAAATAATAGCATATGCCACTGGTAGCACACTGAAATTCCCACTATAGTGTGTATTTGTATAAAATAATAGCATATACAACTGGTAGCACACATACACATTCCCACTATAATGTGTAGTAGTATTAAATAATAGCATATACCAATGGTAGCACACATAGAAATTCCCTATTTAATGTGTAGTTGTATAAAATAATAGGATATACCACTGGCAGCACACAGAGAAATGCCCACTTTAATGTGTAGTTCTATAAAATAAGAGCATATACCACTGGTAGCACACATAGAATTCCCCACTATAATGTGTAGTTGCATAAAATAATAGCATATACCACTGGTAGCACATACAGAAATTCCCTCTATAACGTGTAGTTGTATGAAATAATAGCATATGCCACTGGTAGCACACATAGAAATTCCCACTATAATGTGTAGTTGTATAAAATAATAGCATATAGCACTGGTAGCATGAACAGAAATTCCCAAAATAATTTCTAGTTGTAAAAAAATGATAGAATGTACACTGGTAGCACACTCAAATTCCCACTATAATGTGTATTTCTATAAAATAATAGCATATACCACTGGTAGCACAAATAGAAATTTCCACTATATTAAGAGTTGTATAAAATAATAGCATATACCACTGGTAGCGCACATAGAAATATCCACTTTAATGTGTAGTTGTATAAAATAATAGCATATACCACTGGTAGCACACATAATAATTATCACTATAATGTGTAGTTGTATAAAATAATAGCATATACCACTGGTAACACACATAGAACTTCTAAGTATAATGTGTAGTTGCATAACATAATAGCATATACCACTAGTAGAACGCATAGAACTTCCCATTATAATGTGTTGTTGATTAAATAATAGCATACACATCTGGTAGCACACATAGAGCTTCCCACTATAATGTGTAGTTCTATAAAATAATAGCATATACCCCTTGTAGCACACATAGAAATTCCCACTATAATGTGTAGTTGTTTAAAATAATAGCATATACCCCTTGTAGCACACACAGAAATTCCCACTATAATGTCTAGTTGTATAAAATTATAGGCTATACCACTGGTAGCACACATAGAAATTCTCACTATAATGTCAAGTTGTATAAAATAATAGCATATACCACTGGTAGGATACATATAAATTCCTACTATAATGTATAGTTGTATAAAATAATAGCATATATCACTGGTAGCACACATGCAGCTTCCCACTATAATGTGGAGTTGCATAAAATAATAGCATATATCACTGGTAGCACACATAAACTTTCCCACTATAATGTGTAGTTGTATGAAATATTAGCATATACCACAGGCAGCACACAGTGTTTCCCACTATAATGTCTAGTTGTATAAAATAATAGCTTTTACCACTGGTAGTACACCCAAAAATTCCCATTATAATCTGTAGTTGATAAAATAATACCATATACTACTGGTAGCACACATAGAACTTCCCACTATAATGTGCAGTTGTATAAAATAATAGCATATATCCCTTGAATGACACATAGAAATTCTCATGATAATGTCTAGTTGTATAAAATAATAGCATATACTACTGGTAGCATAAATATAAATTCCCACTTTAATGTCTAGTTGTATAAAATAATAGCATATACCACTGGTAGCACACATGCAGCTTCCCATTATAATGTGTAGTTGCATAAAATAATGGCATATATCACTGGAAGCACACATAGAGTTTCCCACTATAATGTGTAGTTGTATAAAATAATAGCATATACCACTGGTAGCACACACAAAGCTTCCAACTATAATTTCTAGTTGCATAAAATAATAGCATATACCACTGGTAGCACACAGAAATTCCCACTATAATGTGTATTTGTATAAAATAATAGCATATACCACTGGTAGCACACATATACATTCCCACTATAATGCGTAGTTGTATTAAATAATAGCATATACCAACAGTAGCACACATAGAAATTCCCTCTTTAATGTGTAG
Source organism: Protopterus annectens (assembly GCF_019279795.1). Lineage (NCBI taxonomy): Eukaryota > Metazoa > Chordata > Ceratodontiformes > Protopteridae > Protopterus > Protopterus annectens. The sequence continues at coordinate 1,672,938,847 of NC_056726.1, read as the reverse complement.
TTATATAAAATAATAGGATATACCACTGGTAGCACACAGAAAAATTCACTCCTTAATGTATAGTTCTATAAAATAAGAGCATATACCATTGGTAGGACACATAGAATTTCGCACTATAATGTGTAGTTGTATAACATAATAGCATATACCACTAGTAGCACAAACAGAAATTCCCTCTATAACATGTAGTTGTATGAAATAATAGCATATGCCATTGGTAGCACACATAGATATTTACACCATAATGTGTAGTTGCATAAAATAATAGCATATAGCACTGGTAGCACGCACAGAAATTCCCATAATAATTTCTAGTTGTATAACATAATAGCATATACCACTGGCAGCACACATATAAATTTCCACTATAATGTATAGTTGTATAAAATAACTGCATATACAAATGGTAGCACACATAGAAATTCCCACTATAATGTCAAGTTGTATAAAATAATAGCATATACCACTGGTAGCATACATATGAATTAATACTATACTGTCTAGTTGTATAAAATAATAGCATATATCACTGGTAGCACACATAGAGCATCCCACTATAATGTGCAGTTGTATAAAATAATAGCATATACCACAGGAAACACACAGTCTCCCACTATAATGCCTAGTTGTATAAAATAATAGCATTTACCACTGATAGCACACCTAGAAATTCCCATTATAATGTGTAGATGTATAACATAATAGCATATACCACTGGTAGCACACATAGAGCTTCCCACTATAATGTCTAGTTGTATAAAATAATAGCATATATCACTGGTAGCACACATACAGCTTCCAACTCTAATGCTTAGTTGTATAAAATAATAGCATATACCACTGGTAGCATACAGAAAATCCAACTATAATGTGTAGTTGTATAAATTAATAGCATATACAACTGGTAGCACACATACAGCTTCCCACTGTAATGTGTAGTTGTATAAAATAATACCATATATCACTGGTAGCACACATATTGTTCCCCAATGTAATGTGTAGTTGTATAAAATAATACCATATATCACTGGTAGCACTCACAGAAATTACCACTATAATGTCTAATTTTATATAATAATAGTGTACACCACTGGTAGCAGACATATAAATTCTCACCATAATGTGCCATTATGTAAAATAATAGCATGTGCCAGTGCTAGCATAGATAGAAATTCCCACTATAATGTCTAGTTGTACAAAACAATAGCATGTACCACTGGTAGCACACAAAGATTTTGCCACTATGGTGTACAGATGTATAAAATAATAACATACACCACTGAAAGCACATAGAAATTCGCGCTATAATGTGTAATTGTATAAATTAAAAGCATATACCACTGGTGGCACACAGAAATTCCCACTATAATGTCCAGTTGTACAAAATAATAGCATATACCACTGGTAGCACACAAAGAGATTCACTCTATAGTCTCTAGTTGTATAAAAAATAGCATTTACCACTGGTAGCACAGACAAATTCACACTATAATTTGTAGTTGTATAAAATAATAGCATATACCTCTGTTAGCACACATAAATTTCACCTATAATGTGTAGTTGTATAAATTAATAGCATATCTCACTGGTAGCACACATAGAAATTCCCTCTATAATGTCTAGTTGTATAAAATAATAGCATATACCACTGGTAGCACACATAGAAATTACCAATATAATGTGCAGTTGTATAAAATAATAGCCTATACCACTGGAAGCACACATAGAAATTCCCACCAAAATGTGTGGTTGTATAAAATAATAGTATATACCACTGGTAGAACACAGAGAAATTCCCACTATAATGTCTAGTTGTATAAAATAATAGCATGTACCACTAGTTGCAAACACATAGATTTTCCCACTATAACATCTAGTTGTATAAAATAATAGCATACACCACTGTAGTACACAGAAATTTACAGTATAATTTGTAGTTTTATAAAATAATAGCATTACCACTGGTAGCACACAAATTACCTCTGTAATGTGTAGTTGTAAAAAATAATAGCATATACCACTGGAAGCACAAATAGAAATTCCCACTATAATGTGTAGTCATATGAAATAATGGCATATACTACAACTGGTAGCACACATAGAAATTCCCACTATAATGTGTAGTTGTATAAAATAATAGCATATACCACTGGTAGCACATATAGAAATTCCCACTATAATGTGTTCTTCTTCTTTTGGCTTTTTCCCGGTTAGGGGTCGTGACAGTGGATCACCTGTCTGCTCATGATTGGCAGTAGTGTTTTACATTGTTGAGATGCAAGCCCGGTGCCCAACCATCCAGAGAAGGCACTCACTCAAGGCTAGGGGCAATTTAGAGTGCCCAATCCTCATACAGCATGTCTTAGGGATGTGGGAGGAAAGCAGAGCACCCGCAGGAAACCCACACGACCACAAGGAGAACTTGAAGACTCTGCACAGAAGGTACCCCAACTTCCACTATAATGGGTAGTTGTATAAAATAATAGCATATACCACTGGTAGCGTACATACAGCTTCCCGCTATAATGTCTAGTTTTATAAAATAATAGCATATGCACCTGGTAGCACACACAGAAATTCTGACTATAGTGTGTAGTTGTTAAATTTAATAGCATATACCACTGGTAGCACACAGAAATTCCCACTATAATGTCTAGTTGTATAAAATAGTAGCATATACCCAGGGGCGGCCCATGCTATTGGACTGCCGGACTGCAGCTCCCTCAAAACATAAAGAAATAAAAATAGAAAAAAAAAATTGTTTAAATTTTCGTGGACTTCGCGCATACACAGTAGTCCTGACTACTGCGCGTCTATGCGCATGCTCCAGGCAGTCCGGCAGTCCCCATAGGGAAATACAAGGAGACGTCTGTGCACTTTTAAAGTGCACAGACTCACTGGGATAATGTGTCGGGTCCGGACTGCAACAGCAGCAGTCAGGAATTACAGTCTCGTCAGGAAGGAGTGGAGTTTTGATTTCAGGGATCTCGTGGGTCTTGGAGTATTGCGCGGGCAGGATGTACATTAGCTGGATATTATGGAGAACGGACAGGTAAGTATATGGTGCTTTTTACAATGTATGGTACTTGCTGCTTTTATTCTTGATTGTGTGTGTATGGTGCTTTTTACTTTTACTGTGTGTGTGTGCTAGCTTTACTTAATTAATGGCTTCAGAAAAGCTTATGGCTGCAGGATCTGTGCTAGTGTACTTTTCTTGTTACATTAACGAACAGCTGCAGGGCAGCTTTCTTTTACTTATTGGCTGCAGTGAAACTGTGCAGGGAGGATTAAAATGGTGTGTGTGTGAGCTAGCTTTACATACATATGTAATGGCTGAGCTTTTATTTAACGGCTACAGGCAGGGTTACAGTTGTTTATGGCATGGCTGCAGGCTCCGAGCTAGTGTGCTTTTTATTAACAAACAGCTGCAGGGCAGCTTTCCTTTACATATTGGCTGCAGAGAAACTGTGCAGGCAGGAATAAACACGTGTGTGTGTGTGTGTGTGTGTGTGTGTGTGTGTGTGTGTGTGTGTGTGTGTGTGTGTGTGTAAATGCCCCAGGTGCCCATGGTGGTGTGGTAGGGAATACCTCAGTCTTGAACCATGTACCCTGTATGCAGGTGTTAAAGACTTGAGTTCCATACCCACCACCATTTGTAAAGAAATTGCAGATTTTTGCCTCATATTTGATCTGATCTGTTCCTCATAATATCTGTGGTTTGTAAATGTTGCAATGCTTGATATTTGATGGTGTAGTAGTAGCATTGTTGCCTCACAGCTGCAGGTTCTCAGGTTTGATTCTTGGCTGGGGTTCCTTCTTTGTGGGATCTGTTATCTTCTCCGTGGGTTTGCTTTTATTTGATGGTGCACTGGTAGCATTGTTGCCTCACAGCTGCAGATACTCAGGTTTGAGTCTTGGCTGGGGTTCCTTCTTTATGAGGTCTGTTATCTTCTCCCTGTGTTTGTGTGGGTTTGCTTTTATTTGATGTTGCACTGGTAGCATTGTTGCCTCACAGCTGCAGGTTCTCAGGTTTGATTCTTGGCTGGGGTTCCTTCTTTGTGGGGTCTGTTATATTCTCCCTGTGTTTGTATGGGTTTGTTTTTATTTGATGGTGCACTGGTAGCATTGTTGCCTCACAGCTGCAGGTTCTTGGGTTTGATTCTTGGCTGGGGTCCCTTCTTTGTGGGGTCTGTATCTTCTCCCTGTGTTTGTGTGGGTTTGCTTTTGTGTCCTCCCATGTTACAAAGACATGTCTGCATTATTTCTTCCTGGGCCTCTGCTGAAAATTGTTTTTTTGTTCCAAGTCAGGCTGTCCTGATTAAAAAAATGTTAAATAAAATTGACAGGCTTTTGAAATTCAGACTTCAGGTTTCTGAATGTTTAATTCCTTGCATATTTGATGGGGCAGTGGTAGTATTGTTGCCTCACAGCTATAGGTTTTCTGGTTTGATTCTTGGTTGGGGTGGCTTCTGTGTGGAGTCTGCATCTCCTCCCAGTGTTTGTGTGGATTTGTTCTGGTGCCCTGCCATCTTGCAAAGACGTGTCTGCAGTATTAATCCCTGCATCTCTGCTGAAAATTGTTTTTGTTCTGTCAGCAGTAAAATTGACAGGCATTTGAATTTCAGACTTCAGGTTTCTGAATGTTTAACTTCTTGCATATTTGATGGTGCAGTGGTAGTATTGTTGCCTCACAGCTGTAAGTTTTCTGGTTTGATTCTTGGTTGGGGTGCCTTCTGTGTGGAGTTTGCATCTCCTCCCTGTGTTTGTGTGGATTTGCTCTGGTGCCCTGTCATTTTACAAAGACGTGTCTGCAGTATTAATCCCTGGGTCTCTGCTGAAAATTGTTTTTGTTCTGTCAGCAGTAAAATTGACTGGCATTTGAATTTCAAACTTCATGTTCTTCAGAATACATAGTAGCACAACCTTTTTTTCTAGCAATTTTCTAAGTTTATAAGATGAATATTTTAAATTTGTCCCTATTTTTGGGACTGTATTCTCCATTATTGGCTTCGTCCAGGTTTTGTGCTAAGGTTGACAGCTATGGCAAGAACTGAATTCACTGAATATGTTTGAGGGCTGTATTCCCTCATTACTGGGTTTGTCCAGGTGTTTTTGTACTAAGAGGTTGACAGCTATGGTGAGAACTGAATTCACTAAATGATAGCCATTTAAGTTTCAGTCTTCCTCTTTTACAAAGCAGCTGATGTGGCGTAGTGGTATGTTACTCTGACTGTTTTTTGCTCAGGGACCTTGGCAGTAAAATGTATGGTGGCAACACAGCATTTTATTCTAGCAACTTTCCAAGATTATACAAGCAATGTTTAATGTTTCCCTGGTTTTTGGGCTTTTGACCCCCCCCCCAATACATTTTGGCTTTTTCCAGTTTTCTTGAGCTGCGAAGTTGAGATGCAGTTGAGTATTGAGTAGATTTTGCAAGGAGCTGAGAGCTGTAGGGGAATAGAAGTTTAGTGCTTTGCCTAGTTAATACTTTAGCACAACAGGTTGTGTACTTGCTTTTGATGCAGAAGGCTGTGGGTTCTACACCCACAAGGGGTGGATGCTGCCGTACTGAGAATGTTCTCCTTGGTGAAGATACTAACTATGAGTCTGTTATCAGTTTGTCATCCACTTCCTCTTGCAATATTATTACTAGCTTATCATTATTTAATGTAATAGTGGGGGTTCATAGGTTCATAGTAGGTACTCTGCCGGCATTTAGGGCATTTTAGAGCCTATTTTTGTAGTTTTTGGCCCCCCCTTAGTATGGGGAACTATACCCATTATTTTATTGTGCCCTGCCTCTGTTGAGCAGTGACACTGAGGTAATGGGTGGGGTATATCTGCCTCTCCCATCCATTGGTCAAGATTTCTCTTGAACAAGGCCATCGAGGTGCTCTGCCTCACATATACCGGGATTTTATTCCACAGCATAGGGAGTCATAGGCAATTTATTCCTGAGGGGCAACAGACACTTTATTTTTCGATGAAACCATGAAATATAAAGGTGATTGCTAGCAGCAACTACTTCATTAGTTACAGATTTCTTTAATGTGGAATTATTTAGATGACTTACTTCAGAGATTGTACATATTTACTGATAATGGACTGTAGAATTGTGCATATTTACTGATAAAGGTGGACTGTAGAATTGTGCATATTTACTGATAATGGTGGACTGTAGAATTGTGCATATTTACTAATAATGGTGGACTGTAGAATTGTGCATATTTACTAATAATGGTGGACTGTAGAATTGTGTATATTTACTAATAATGGTGGACTGTGGAAGTCTGAGTAGACTTTTTATGATAAATGTTCTCAACTGGGCAGTTTTGCCATTATGGGTGCATATGGTTTGTTTCATTGCTTACTGGAAAAATGTTCAAAACAAATTTAAAACACCCTCTAACAAGTGTACTGTATTGTACAAGGAATATAATTTTAGTACAATGAGGAAGGTGTATCAAAGAGCACATGTATGTTTCATATGCGAGGGGCCTATGATTTGAAAACAGCCCAAAATTAATCTTTATCTGCCACTGGCAAAATGTATTTTCTTTGAATGTGGGTTTCAATGCTGTTTCAATGAATGTGAGTTTCAAGGGCAGAGAAGTTCTAATGCTAAGTTTTCATTGTGAGACTGCATTGCTTTGTTTAGCAGATGACTTAGTGTTTGTGCTGTAAAATACAAAATAAAACTTTCAAATGAAGTCCAACTCATCATAGAAGTAAAGCAGTATGCACATTAGTGTTTATGGTAAATGGAGTGAAATAGCCAAGTAATGGTTCATTGGAATGGCTGCAGAGGCTCCATTCAACCATTATTTTGTCAGGGGGGAAAGGCAGCAAACTCAGACAGGCCCAGCTGAACTATACCTCCCAACTGTCCAGATTTTCAAAGAATGAATAGATTTTTGCTTCTTATTTTTGGTTTGTTCTTCATAAAATTTGTAGTTTTCTGGCAAATCATTTAGGAATTAAGTCACTAAATAATAAGTTTCAGACTTCATAACCTTCAGAAAAATGCATGTTAAAGTAAGAGCTGTTCTATCAACTGTCTCAATTTATACAAGAGCAATTTTAGTACTGTTTATATGTGCCCCAATATATTTGGCCTTGTTCAGATTTACTGCATTAACAGGTTGAGAGGTACATGCAAATAAATTGCTTTATAGAATTAGGCATAGCCAACCTCTCAACTGTCCCCAATTTTTGGCTCAAAATGTTGCTTTTCCCCCTAATAATCCCTCCACAAAATAGCAATTTTGGAAGAAAACATGGAGGGTTTACAATTAAGAAATAACTGTAATAATCAAAGTTATAGATTACTTGAAATGCATGTAGATTCTTTTATTTTGTCAGCTGCTCAAGGTAGCAGTACTAATATTAAAGTGTCCCTTCTTTGACAGGTAGCAGCTGTATTGTATGTCTATTTTATATTTTTGCATCACATTTTTGGTCCATTTTTCATAAAATTGTGTTTTTTGGCAAATTAGTGACAAATCACTAAAGACTGAAGATAGAAAATGACAGACATTTGAGTTTCAGATTTTATACCCTTCAGAAAAGTCATACTAATGCAAGACCTATTTATTATCTTTCTAAGTTTATTAGAGCAATATTTAAAAATTGTCCTTATTTGTGGGTCTTTGTCCCACTTCTGTGTATGGCTTTGTCCAGATTTCTTGCTCTTGAGGTTGAGAGGTATGACAAATGTGTCAGGGCCATCACAGTCAGCCAGAGAGATTTCAAATTGTGACATGCTTGTTGCACCCCACTCCCCCATGTAGTGACTCTGGATGTGTCCAAGCAAGGCAAGGAGTAGTTGTATCTACCTTGGATGGGGAGGACACACTGCATAAGTACTACAGTGGCGTTTCATCTGTCCTTGATTTTGCAGAATGGTCTGGTTTCTGTCATATTTTTGTACTGTTGATTTATGCTTATTACTCAGATTTATGCTTATTACTCAAAGTGCCTGTTGCTCTGTGTTTAAGTAGCAATGCTTTAATGACCATAAGTTAAGCTTGTCTGAGCTCGTAAGATGCAAGTAAGCTTTAATAAGCATATTGTTAAAGAATTGCCAACATTGAAAGCCTTTCTGTTATTGCCATGCAGAGAATACTTGACTAGATAATGTATAAGCCTTGGGTATTAAAGGACAGGATTCCATTATTTTAAAAAGCTCATTACACTTGTTGGAGACTTCCAGTCATCTCTACAGACTTTACCCATAAACTAAACAGAATGCCAATCATGTGTGGTCCATAACCTGTACAGTAATCCTTTAAGCAATGTATCTTGAGCTTGTTTCTTGTTTGCTTTTCATTTTTTACTTTTATCATGTTTTCCCCATGAAACAAGTTGTCAGGCAGCAGGTCATTTTGGATAAGAAACATTTTTACAAGTGGGGGCATCACATAGATTTCTACTTTCAGCATGTTACTTGGTACTTTAATAAAGCTGAATATATTATAATTAGAACTGCAGTGCAAGGAGAAGTGGTTTGAGTTGAGTGCTTCTGGTTTTTCTTATACTTGATTTTGACTAGCATTCCAGTAATGTATTTAAAAAGTAATTTATTTTTTCATGCCTCACAACCTTTTGTTTCCATCTAGATATTAAGTAAGCTGTCATGCAGCCAATGCATTGAAATATTTTTATTCTTCTACACTTATTTTTGTCTTGATTGGACTTTCATAATGATGGTTTGCCACCCAGGGCAGCGTATTTAATTAAAGTTATTTTTTTGTGGATTTGTGCATAGCTCCTCCCCTTTCTGGTTGACCACACCCCTTCCCCTTGACCCCACACATCCAGCTGTCTCCTGCAGCCCCCCTGTGATTTGAAGTCACCAGCCGCCACTGCATATACCACTTGTAGCACACATAGAAATTCCCCCTATAATGTCTAGTTGTATAAAATAATAGCATATACCACTGGTAGCACACATACAGCTTGCCACTATAATGTCTAGTTGTATAAAATGATAGCATATATCACTGGTAGCACACACAGAAATTCCCAGTATGGTGTCTATTTAAATAAAATAAAAGCATATACCACTGGTAGCACACATGCAGCTTCCAACTATAATGTGTAGTTGCATAAAATAATAGCATAAATCACTGGTAGCACACACAGAGCTTCCCACTATAATGTGTAGTTGTATAAAATAATAGCATATACCACTGGTAGCACACTGAAACTCCCACTATAATGTGTATTTGTATAAAATAATAGCATATACCACTGATAGCACACATAGAAATCCCAACTATAATGTGTAGTTGTATAAAGTAATAGCATATACCACTGGCAGCCCACATAGAAAATCCCTCTATAATATCTTGTTGTATAAAGTAATAGCATATACCAGTGGTAGCACACAGAGAAATTCCCTCTATTATGTGTAGTTGTATAAAATAATAGCATATACCACTGGTAACACACATAGAAATTCCCACTATAATGTCTAGTTGAATACAATAATAGTATATACCATGGGTAGCACACATAGAAATTATCACTATAATGCCTAGTAGCATAAAATAATAGCATATACCACTGGAAGCATGCATATAAGTTTCCACTAAAATGTGCAGTTGTATAAAATAATAGCATATACCACTGGTAGAACACAAAGAAATTTCCACTATGGGCAATTTAGAGTGTCCAATCCTTCGACAGCATGTCTTTCGGATATGGGAGGAGGAAATCAAAGCACCCAGAGGAAACCCACACGACTAAGGGGAGGACATGCAAACTCTGCAAAGAGGGCACCCTAGCTCCCACTACAATGTGCAGTTGTATAAAATAATAGCATATACCCCTGGTAGCACACAGAGTTTTCCACTATACTGTGTAGTTGTATAGAATAATAGCATATACCACTGGTAGCACACATAGAAATTCCCACTATAATGTGTAGTTGTATAAAATAATAGCATATGTCACTGGCAGTACACATACTGCTTCCCATTATAATTTATAGTTGTTTAAAATAATAGCATGTACCACTGGTAGCACACAGTGATTTTTCCAGTATGGTGTCTAGATGTATAAAATAATAGCATATACCACTGGCAGCACTCAGAAATTCCCACTATAATGTGTAGTTTTATAAAATAATAGCATATATCACTGGTAGCACACATCAATTCCCACTAAAATGTGTAATTGTACAAAATAGTAGCATATACCACTGGTAGCAATCATAAAAATTCACATTATAATGTGAAGTTTTATAAAATAATAGCATATACCACTGAAAGCACATATAGAGTTTCCCACTATAATGTCTAGTTCTATAAAACAATAGCATTTACCACTGGTAGGACACAGAAATTCACACTATAGTGTCTAGTTGTATAAAATAATAGCATATACAACTAGACATTATTTTATACAACTAGACATTATAGTTGTATAGTTGTATAGAATAATAGCATATACCACTGGCAGCACAAACAATGCTTCCCACTATAATGTCTAGTTGTAGAAAATGATACTATATACCACTGGTAGGACACCACATAGAAATTCCCACTATAATGCATAGTTGTGTAAAATAATAGCATATAACACTTGTAGCACACATAGAGTTTCCCACTATAATGTTTGCTTGTATAAAGTAATAGCATATACCACTGGTAGCACACATAAAAATTTCCACTATATTAAGTAGCTGTATAAAATAATAGCATATACCAATGGTAGCAGCCAAAGAAATTCCCTCTTTAATGTGTAGTTGTATAAAATAATAGGGTATACCATGGCTAGCGCACAGAGGAATTCCCACTTTAATGTGTAGTTGTATAAAATAATAGCATATACCACTGGTAGCACACATAGAAATTCCCACTATAATGTGTACTTGTATAAAATAATAGCATATACCACTGGTAACACACATAGAACTTCTAAGTATAATGTGTAGTTGTATAAAATAATATCATATACCACTAGTAGCACACATAGAACTTCCCATTATAATGTGTAGTTGATTAAATAATAGCATACACCACTGGTAGCATGCATAGAACTTCCCACTATAATGTGTATTTGTATAAAATAATAGCATATACCACTGGTAGCACACATGCAGCTTCTCACTATAATGTGGAGTTGCATAAAATAATAGCATATATCACTGGTAGCACACATAGGGCAGGATTCACGAAGGCTTGCACGGAGTCTAAGAGTAGTGTAAGACTCCATGCAGCCTTTGCGATCCAGGAACAGCCCTAAATTCCGAGTAAGAGACCAGCTAAAACGTCTCTTACACGGAGTGGGTGTGGATATGATAATCACCTCACTTGCAGCCCAAAGACATGCAAATGAGGTAGATTAGTGATCCAGGAAGCCCAAAGCAGCCCGTGTAAGAGACGTTTTAGCTGCAGAAATGTACTCAGTTGACAACTGAGTACGTTTCTGCAAAAAACACAATGGAGCCATGTCAGCTCCAAATAAAGGGTGCATATGTGTCAGGCAGCATGCCAATGGCCAAATATGTGGTCATTGGCAAGGTACCCCGATGCAAATATGAAAAATAACCCCCCCGCGCAAACGGGCTGCGCTGTATAAAACATAAAAATGAAGGTTATAAACCCACAAATGTGGGTTTTATGCAATACATGGATTTACAATGCAGGGACCAGCAGACCAAAAACAACATGGCCACCATTTAGTGGTTGCTAAGGGGGGAAGCTGAGTCTAAGACATGTAACTAAGCATTAGTAGGCAATCTGATGTAAATGAGTGTTAGGATAATGAATTCCAGTGTCACATAGCAAATTAGCTCATTCTGAGTAGTGTAAGAGATACATAAGGAGGAGGAATAGAGTAGGAGATAGGTGACATCACAGGGGGGAATGGTAGAAAGAAATGCAGTTCATTGGAGGTCAGCGTTACATGACAGATGTCAGACACATATCATGGAAAGAGGAGTGCCACAACATAAGCATGGGAAAGTCAAGAAATGGAAGGTGTACACTGTTGCTTACACCAAAGTTTCTTGCTGGGTGTGCATGCGCACGTGTGCACGCCATGAAGCGCGAGTAGGACAGTGTGCACACGTGTAAGGCAGACTGAGCATGTGGGAGCCTGTTGGCAGAGTTGTAACACTGTTTGCGCTGGTGTGCATGCGTTTTAACCTGAATAAGCAGATTCTGAACCGTGTAAGCATGTGTGTGCATGTGTAAGCCACTGTGAGCGTGTTTCTGCTGGTATGCACATTGCTCCCCCCTGAGGAAACAGAAAGGAAAAAGGAAGCAACAGAATTAGTAGGAAGCTAGCAGGGAATACTGCTGGAGCTAGCAGGTGAAAACAATTAGAAGCAGGCAATTACACAGGCAGAATAGTAGCTCAGCCAAGCACTTAAAACTCTGCAAACAGCAGTGCAGGATGTTTCTCTCAAGAGACACTGCAAGACAGGAGTAAGCTATTAGAAGTGAAAACTGAAAAAGCTGAACTCAGAGCAGAAATGTTACGGGCTGCCATAGCTGTCATAAGGAGAGATAGGCTACTTGCTGAGGGTGGTGACAATGCAGATGGTGCCAGACAACCCACAATGAGGAGACGGAGAAGAGTGTACAGGCCCAGGGTCACCTACCACGGGTTACATGAGCTGGAGATAGTAGAGCGCTATAGAGTGGACAGAGACCTCCTGCAGCAAATTGTCGAGCTGTGCAGGCCACGCCTCACACACAGAACCAACAGAGGGGAACCCATCCCAGTGGAAACCAAGGTATGTGTTGGTATAAGAATACTAGCAACAGGTACCTTCCAGAGACCAACTGGTGATACGATGGGGATATCACAGGCATCAGCCTCCAGGGTACTGCACCAGTTCCTGGATGCCATGTCAGCACATGTCGGTGATCATGTATATTTCCTCAATGCCTGTGAGGTACTGGCCAGCAGTATGCATCTCTTCCAGCAAATAGCGGAATACCCTGAGGTAGTGGGTGCAATAGACTGCATGCACATACGCATCAGAGCACCAGCCGGTGAGCGGGGTAGGGCTTACATTAACCACAAGGGCTTCCCCTCCATCAACTGCCAGGTCGTGTATGATGCCCAGGGCATAATAATGAATGTGTGTGCTGGCTGCCCTGGGTGCGACCATGATTCCTATATCTGGCATTTGACGCAGCTGTACCAGACATTTGCCAATGGGGACATCCCACACGGACACTTAGTGGGGGATGCAGGTTATGCACTGGAGCCGTGACTGATGACACCCATCAGAAATGCACACACACACACCTGAACAGGAACGCCATAATGAGGCACACGCACAAACACGTAATTTAATAGAGCGTGTGTTTGGGCTGCTCAAGTCATGGTTCCGGTGTCTGGACACATCTGGTGGAGCCCTGCAGTACTCACCAACTACATGTACCCAAATTGTCATGGTATGTGCTATGCTACATAATATGATCTTGCGAAAACAGCTGCAGCAGGACCAGCATAGGGCCGGGCCAAACAGCCCCCCACCATTGCCAAGGCCATCACAGGCAGAGTGTGACTTGGAGGAGGAACAACCTGAGCCTGCCCCAGTAGGCAGAAGGAGGCGTGCCCAGTATGCCCTGGCCTTGGCAAAGAGGCAATGCATAGCACATATATTGGCTCAGTAAAACCCTGGGAATGATACCCCTCTCTGATTCACTCATATAATAACAGGGATGCCTAAAATGACATAACCTGCTCTCAAACATGTACAGGGAGTGTAGTATGTGCATCCGACAGAGGCAGCCCTGCAGCACCACCTGAGGCATGAATGCCATGTGTTAAGCAATGTAACACCATGTAGTATATGCACACTTGATGACCCTGACTAACATCCTACCCTCACCAAGCATGATGCCACAATATGACGATGAGATGATCAAGTGCAATAATTGGCTGAAGTATTGAGGTTAGTCAAAGGGGATCCAATGTGTGCCAGCCTGGGATGACATGCTGAGCATGACATGATGCTCCACCTGCTAGGGGTGGCATGCACCTATCAGTCCAGACCTTATGGATACTGGCAAAGGCTGCTGTTACCCACAACGTGCCCTGAATCAGTAAGGCTCAAAACACTAACCCACCTCCATAGGTATCACAAGGGATAAGAACCTAGATGTAATGCTACCCAATGCCAGAAGTCTAAACAGCAAGATGCATGCAGTCTAATCTCCCCCAGTATGTAGAATGTTGATATCTGTCCTGTAATAGAAAACTGGGTCAAGGCTCACAACAGCACCGTGACACTACCAGGTTACACCTCATACTGTGCTGTACAGCCTCAAAACATGGAACACGCTACAAAAGGAGGGTGACTAGCAATAATTTTCAAGGATAACCACACCCCCATGTTGATACCACAACAAGATGCAGCATGGACTAGCCATGGTCAAGTAACAGTGGCTAAAACTGCCTCCCAGTTTATAGCCTGCTACAGACTACTGTCCTAACACCAGGAACTGCACCTGGCCTATGTTGGAATACATGAATATATCAAGCCCTCCAAACCACATTATATTGTGTGACTGAAAATACTCAGACATAGACTGGGAGAATTATACTAGCTCCAACACTGTAGGACAAAAGTTCCTAGAATCCATAAACCAAAATGCCCAGGAACAACGCACCACACTCACAAGAGGGGTATGCATACTGGATGTGATAATCAGCAACATGGGTACTGGATGGCAAGATGAGAAGTGTATCCAGACCATAGAGTAATCACACTGGATATACACATCCTGACCACAGTCCCTGGCCAGAAAACCACAGTGAAAAACATGTGTAAAGCAAAAGTTGCACTCCTCCAAACTGATGTGGAATCCATTAAAGGCCCTGTGCAGGTGCAAAATATGGGCCACACCTCAGAACCTGTTATACAGGCATTCCATGAATACTGCCAGGAATGCTTGGATTATGCAATCCCAAATAAAACCAAGACACAATGCCATACACGCAGGCATCTGTCATGGTGGACTCCAGCCATTACCAAACCATGCAAGAGAATGAGGAAGCTACTACATGATACAGCAAACATAAAAAGGGAAGTAATCACTGATCAGTAGTATGGCAATAAAATATGTCCACACATACAATTCACTAAGGCTAGCTACAACAAGTTGAATCTGTGAATCTTGAGGCAATGTTACACCTGCCCCAAGTACACAGACAACCCTGAACTCCGCACAAGAAATACAAATATATGTGAGAGATGCAACCATTTATCCAAACTGTAGGCTGAGCTCCCTCAACTCAGTACTGTCAAAACAAGTCAGGAGGAGAAGGTAACCACACACACACCACAAACCCAGTTCCACATAGACCTATCACAACTGCAAACCAAAGACAAACACAGAAAAACATTCCAAGAGACCCTAATTACAAACACACCACACCAACAGAGGCCTCCAAACATAGCACATGCAACACATATTACACAAAGCTGGTGTGCCAAACAGTCACAGGCCAGAAGGAGAAACAACATGCCTGATACAGTTGTAATAGATGACTTCATAGACAGACACACTGCTGTCCCGCTCACCAGACTGAACAAGGGAAAGGGTACAGTAAGCTGCCTGTAGGCTGCTACAATACGCCACATAACACAAGTATGCAGGTCACCCCAAAGTAAGTATAAATATGATGCAGTCATTGTCCATGCTGGCATGAATGACCTGAGATGTACCTCCCTGGACTACATGAAAAGAGACATAGATGAGCTCTCCGATTATGTAGTCCAGGCTGGTATGACACTGACAGTTTGCAGCATCCTACCCTCAACAAGAATGATGCCACAGTACAAACACAGAATGATCAGCTTTAACAAGTGGCACAAGTGCTGGTGTCATTCCAAGGGGATCCAATGTCTGTCTGCTTGGGATGTCATGCTTGACAAGCCACGCTGCTGTTCCAGGGATGGCTTGCACCTGTTACCCCTGGGCGTCTGGATATTGGATAAGGCTTTTGCCACCTCCATAAAGCCTTTCATAGGCAAGGCTGAAAAGACTAACCCACCACCCTAGAAAACATAAGTGGAAAGAAACAGAAGGGTAATGCTGACCAATGCCAGACATGTAAACCTCAATATGCATACTCCCGAGACCCTCCCCAGTATGGAGAACATTGATGTCCGTGCAGTGACAGAAACATGCAGCAAGCCTCCTGACAGCACACCAGCACTACCAGGTTATACCTCATATCATGCGTTATGGCCCCAAAACCTGGACCAAAACATGAAAGGAGGGGGAGTATCCATATTCTGCATAGACACCCATACGTCCAGGTAACTGACAATGCATGAAGCATCGGAGACCACCCATGTGCAACTAACCATAGGCAAAACTGCTGTACAGACTGTAGCATGCTACAGACCACACTCTCACACACAGGAACCCCACCCAGCCATCCTGAAGACACTGGACAGTATGAATGTCCCACCAAATACCAAACAAGGTACTCACAAATTACCACATAGGTTGTAAACCATTATGTATGGAAGGAGTAATCAGGGACCTAGGGACACATGTGGACAGTAACCTGTTATGTGACACTCACATTGCCAACATGGCTAGGAAGACTGTCTATATTGGACACCGTATCATGAAAGGATTCACATCTACGTCAACAGAGGTCATTGTGCCCCTATACTGTTCTCTTGTCAGACCCATAATCTAGTACAATGCCTCATTTGGGATGTACCTTACCTGACACCTGCAGCAGTTAGAAAGACCTCAAAGGTACCTCACCTAGAGGATAAAGGGTCTCAAATATATGTCATATGCTGCCTGGCTGTAGACACCCCAGCTGAATGCAGTCACATACTGCATACACAGAGGTGTTGTATGCCTGTCGTACAAGGCCATGTCCAACACAGGAGTAATGGACATGCTCCACCCCAGAAAACCCAAAGCCATTGGAGCTGTGAGAGTGAGAGATGTCAACCTCAACACATAATGAAATAGGATGTGCTGGAGGGACAGATATATAACCCTGAGGCTCCCTACACCCTGGAACAGAATTCCACTCCATGTTAGGCAGAGCCCTTCACTGACACTCTTCAACAGGAATCTTGCCAAGTGGACGGATGATTGTAGATGTATACTGGGGTCTTCACTGTGTCACGTCCAGACATAGGCACAGTAAAGTAAATTATAAATGGCCATAATATTCATATAGCATGGGGTGGCGAAAGCCACACACACTCTGGCTAGGCTTATAAATGCCCTAGGGTGGATAGCCTAGTATGAGCCTATGAACCTATGAAGATACAAATTGTACAGGACACTAAGGATAATCACAAGACTTTCTTAACTGATGGTATGAACCTTGTTGGGAAGTCACAGATATGCTCTGAATCACTCAAATATCACAAACAACATACCAAACACACACATATTGCCAACATCCAACCTGACAGGTGCAGTTCACCCCCCCCCAATGCAAAATATCTATCCCAGCAGACTGCTGGCTCCCTGACATTGCAGATGCTGAGGTAACAGCCAGCATCGACAAAGCAAAACACACAGCAGCAATGGTATGAGATGGTGTCCTGGGCTGAGTCCAACATGAACTCCAAGAAGAATGGAATGCCAAATCACACTACTGCTCAATGTCAGCCTTACCACAGGATATGTACTCAAAGAGCAGTGTACAACAACAGTGGTCCTTCTCAACAAAGGTGTTGCCTGAATGGATACTGCAAACTACCACCCCAGAATCCTGACAAGCTTGGTCTGCAAAGCTATGGAAAGGATCAGCATGTACCACAGACATAAAGATATTGGGAACCTACTGACACCGGACCCTACCCAGTGTGGCTTTCATAAGTGCAGATCCTGCCCCTTAAACATGTTTGACTCATTTGAAACAGTCATTAAGGTCATTGATGAGGGCAACATGGTCCACACAGCGTAGCTGGACCTTGCAAAAGCTTCCATAGAATATCCCATGTGTTCATTATAGATAAGCTCACCAGCTTAAATATAAACCCCTATGTCAGTAGAGGGGTTGCAAACCAGACCAAGGACAGAACTGACATGGTCAGACATGCTGCAGCCATCAAAAAGGACACATAGAAACAGACAACTGGTGCCATAGCCATGTTAGCAAGCTAATTGCAGAAAAGTGTATAGTCAACCCCTGTGGATATAAAGTAAGTGCCCACCAAACACCACATAGGTGTTAACCCATTAAATACTTAACATGTAATGAGAGACCTGGGGACACAAGTTGATAGATATCCTGCATTGGACAAGCATGTGGCTGTAGTGGTTACAGAAACATACCATATGCCCACCTAATCATGAAAGTTGTCAGATCTAGATAATGGGAGGTCATTGTGGCTCTGTAGTCATCCTTCATCAGCGTTACAATTGATTACAATAGCCCCTGTGGGATGTACCTCAGCAGACACCTCCATCAACTGTAAAGTCCCCAAAAGTACCTCACCAGGAGTATCAAAGAGCTTGAACAGATGCCATGCGTTGCCTGATTAAACAAACTGCAGCTCCTTACACTGCCATACTGCCCACCCAGAGGCAAGCTGTGCCTGATGTATAAAGCCATGTCCAAGCTGGAACCAATGAACATGCTGCACCTTGTACAATCTGAATAGCAGTGAGCTATGAACATGAGAGACCTGAACCCC
Source organism: Protopterus annectens (assembly GCF_019279795.1). Taxonomy (NCBI): domain Eukaryota; kingdom Metazoa; phylum Chordata; order Ceratodontiformes; family Protopteridae; genus Protopterus; species Protopterus annectens. The sequence continues at coordinate 1,672,920,189 of NC_056726.1, read as the reverse complement.
AGCACTGACATACATAGGACAAGCTGTACTGAATGATCCATAACACAGAAGCCACCCCCACTCTTGAGTAAACTCCCAGTATAGGTTAGCCAGAGAGTCACTCATCGACTCTCCTCAAGAGGAATCTTGATGAGTGGATGGGAGATGGTAGGTTTATCCTGGGTATCACTGTTATGTCACAGGTAGATGGAGGCACAGTATACTAACCATGACATATGTCATGGCAAACTCCACTTACAATGTGTGTCGAAGGACAAACACACTCTCTGACTAGCATTAGAAATGACCTAGGGCACAGCGCTAGTGTTTGCCAATGTACACCTATGTTGTGGAATACACTACCAATGTTGGACAAGCCTGGTTTACATAGTTCATATCTGAACATAATGCAACATGGTCAGATGTGCACAACTGGCCCCTAACCAGGCTGTTGTGCTCACTATGAAAATGTGAAGCAGTGATAGGACTAAAGCCCAGGATACTGTCCACCACAGTGAAAGTACTGAACTAGTACACTATACAGTACTACAGTGTTAGGTCAGTATGAAAGGGTGTTGACAACTGTATGCAAAGTATCCCATGGAAACCGTGCATGCACAGTATAATCACTGTGGTGTTCAGACACAAAGCAGTTGGACAGTAACTACACAACATGACACACAACACACAACCATAAACGTGAGATATTGTTGAAGTTCACACTCATCCACAAATGTGGTGGGCTGCAGAGTTCAACATATGGAAAGCTCACACTGGGCATGCTCGCACACTTTGATAAATGAGACATATGTCAGACAACATGCCATGGAAAGCCTGAACTGGGCATGCTCACACACTTAGGCCAAATCTCAGTTTAGCAGTGGGCCACACATATCTGGTATTTGTATGGGTTATGCCAGGAACCAACCACATTACAGCAATCTGCCCAGTGCACACAGTTAAATGACTACAGAGACATACGTGATATAGTGGATCCCTCTCATATTCAAACATCTTCCACAGATACAGAAGTTGTTCATAGAAACAGGGAATGCTATGGCAATAAAGACCTGCAAACAGTCTATCAGCAACAAATATTGTGAATCTGACAATTAAACATATGGGTGTAGAGGCCAACAGTAGGCTGTTTTCCCTAGGGAATGACAGCTTAGCCAGAGCGTGCTTGGCATCTGCTTCCCAGTACAGTAGGCTACTATGCCACTGTAAAGTAGGTCACATAAGGCACCATGTGAGGCTAGTGTGCTGTGCCTCTGTCAAGCGGGGACACAGTGGAGATCCCAGGGGTTGAATTTGTTAAGCCACATCCATGTTGTTGGTGTGTGCTGGAAGAGGGTTGGTGAGGACCTCTAACAGTAAGTGGGCGTCAATAACAGACCGAGGGGAGCCTTATCTGCATTGTCTGGACAATTTCACTGTCAACACTTTCTTGTGATGATTATGAGGGATTGAAGTGTCGTGCCAGTACTGTTCAGAGATGTCCTCCCTCTGTGGGCTACTGCTCTGCAATGTATTAGCTCACTCTGTCTGTTGGACAGCCCATATATGGCTGGTGTACACTTGACAGGTGCCCTGTTGTGGAGCAGTCATGGGTATATTTGGGATAGCATGATCAATGCAAACCTTCCACATGCTCATAAAATGCAATCGTCAAGGATTATGCAGAGTGGCCTGTATACTCCCCCGGCATGGGTCCTTTGAAGTCTTCCATCCCAGTCTTCACAAGGGTAAAGTCTGCTTTTGATAAATACACTTTGTTTGCAGTGACAACCTTGTCTGGGGGTGGGATATGGATGTCCAGGGAAAGGTGGGAATGGTCAGATGTCAACAATGGTGGTCTACCTCTGGTGTGGAACAGTGAGTACCCATGTTGCAAATGGTCAGGTGCAATATGTAATCCCCCTTGTGGCTGTGGTGAGTGGTTGTACCATAGCACATGGACTCACAAATGGTAGTGGCTGTAGGGTAATGTTGTAGTGGCCTGAGTAGTTCCCACACACAATATACCTGTACCTGACGTTAACAACTGGAATGGGGTATGGGAACACCTGCATACCTTGGCACTGTTCCCAGGGAAGCAAAGTGTGTGTCCTGGATGTGGGAGGGGTGGTCCAAACTGGTTGTGTTGTGTGTTACAGGTCCTGTGGTCACAAAGCATGGTATAGAACATAACCTGCCAGTGTGATGTGCATATCTGACCCTGAAGTAGGTGGCTGCAAATGCATATATATGCTATCCCCCACCTGACAGGTAGTACTAGATGTACATACCTCTGTAGAAATAATGATGTCAGCACCCTATAAATACTGCAGGTGCAAAACAGATGCCCAGTAATTTGGATAGTGCGCTCTGCTAATGCGTCTCCCTCAAGTGTCATAATATAGATAGGTAGGGGTTTGAATCCTGCAAATGCTCAGTGGGTGAGTGGAGTTGGTGTGTATAAAGAAGTGTCCCTTTTGGCAACTGGGAAAACACACTACAGGATGCACATTCCCCTTTCTAAACACTGATGATGCCAGCACTCTATAAGTACAGCAGGAGAAGAAAAGCCTCCCAGTAATGCGAATAGCGTGTTCCGCTAATGCGTCCGTCTTGAGTGTCATAACATAGTTAGGTAGGGGGTTGAATCCTGCAAGTGTGTGTGTTTGGGTGAGGGGGGTGAGTGTGTGTGCAATTCTGTGTGAGGGAAATGTCCCTTTTGGCAACTAGGAGAACACACTACAGGATGCACATTCCCCTTTCTAAACACTGATGATGTCAGCACCCTATAAGTATAGCAGGAGAAGAGAAACCTCCCAGTAATGTGAATAGCGCGCTCTGCTAATGCATCCGTTTTGAGTGTCATAACATAGGTAGGGGTTTAAATCCTCCACATGGCAAGCTTGGGTGAGAGGGGTTAGTGTGTGAGGGAAATGTCCCTTTTGGCAACTAGGAGAACACAGTATAGGATGCACACTCCCCTTTCTAAACACTGATGATGTCAGCACCCTATAAGTATAGCAGGAGAAGAGAAACCTCCCAGTAACGCGAATAGTGGGCTCTGCTAATGCGTCCGTCTTGAGTGTCATAACATAGTTAGGTATTGTTTTGAATCTTGCAAATGTATGTGTGTGTGGGGGGGGTGGAAGTAGGGTGTGTGCAATTACATGTGTGAGAAAACTGACCCTTTTGCCAACCAGTACAACACACCAGCTGCTGCATATTCCAATCTCTAGACAGAGATGATGTCAGCACCCTACAAGTACAGCGGAAGAGGGCAAATCCCCCAGTAATGCAAATAGCATGCTCTGCTACTGCGTCTCCCACTACTGTCATAGCACAGTTAGTTATGGCTTTGTATTCCACACATGCCAAGTGTTGTTTTGTCACACAGAATGCCCATGTGTGTGGGTTGTTGTTCACAATAATGCATGACTGAGTCATATGTGTCCATGCCTCTGACTGACCTGTATGCTTGTGTTATGTGGTGGACCATAGTGCCCCACAGGCATATCACTGTGACCTTCACCTTGTCCAGCCTGATGAGCGGGACCTCACTGTACCGGACAATAAAGGTACCTAACACAACTGTAGCAGGTGTGTTGTCTAGCCATACAGGCTGTAACTGTTTGGCACACAGGATTTGTGTGCTATGTGTTGCATGTGCTGTGTTCCGACTTAACGTATACCTGTGTGTCAACTGCAGAGGTGTCTGCTACTCAGGCAGGATGCTATTCTGAGGCTCCACAAATGGCCCAGTTTGTTCACATGTTTGGATTGCTGTCAGTGTAGGTCTACATCAGACTGGTATTGTAGTCACTGTAGTATGTCATGCCACCTGACAGGTTATGCCAGTACTGGGTTCAGAGTGCTTAGTCCCCAGTTTGGCTATGTGGTTGCATCTCATACATGTGTTGTATGTCCATGTGTAGTGGAGAGGGTTGACTGTGTACATGTGGCAGCTGTGACATTGCCACATGACCCACATATTCCACAGCCATACCATAGAAGTGATTGACAAGTGACCTTTGCATATGCTACCATAGTATTGTGATTACCATGGTGATTAACAGCACATAGGGCCAATGGGGAACAAGGTACATAGGTTCATAGGTTCATAGGTTCATACTAGGCTATCTGCCCTAGGGCATTTATAAGCCTAGCCAGAGTGTGTTTGTCTTTCGCCACCCATTTTAAATTTATTTTGCTATGCCCTTTTTCGAGGTTAGTATACTGTGCCTCTGTCTAACAGTGACACAGAAGTGATACCTGGGGTAAACCTACGATCTCCCATCCACTCATCAAGATTCCTCTTGAAGAGAGTCAATGAGGGACTCTGCCTAACCTGGACTGGGATTTTATTCCAGAGTGAAGGGAGCCTCTGGGTTATGAATCTGTCCCTCAAGCATGTCCTATTTTCTTCAGTGCTGAGGTTCAAGTCTCTCGAGCGCATAGCTCGATGGGATTTGGATTTTCTGAGGTGCAGCATGTCCATTAATTCTGGGTTGGACATGGCTTTATACGTCAGGCAAAGATCGCCTCTGAACAGGCGGTATGCCACTGAGTAGAGCTGGAGTTTCTTTAACGGGGCAGCATATGGCATCTGTTTGAGCCCTTTGATCCTCCTGGTGAGTTACTTTTGGGGCCTTTCCAGTTGCTGCAGGTGTCTGGTAAGGTACATCCCAAAAGGGGCATTGTACTCATTTATGGGCCTGATGAGGGATGAGTAAGGAGGCACAATGACCTCCCCTGATCTAGATGTGAATCCCTTCATGATTAGGAGGGCTATATAAAATGTTTTTCTAACAACTTTGGCCACGTGGTTGTCAAACGAGAGATTGCTATTAACTTGGGTCCCCAGGTCCCTAATTACTTCTTATGTACTTAATGGATTACCACCTATGTGGTAATTTGTGGGCACTTTGTTTTTGCCAAAGGGTATGACTATACACTGTTTGGCATTTAGCTTGAGGCCATGGCTCTGGTACCAGTTGTCTGTTTCTATGATGCCCTTTTGGAGGATACTTGTGTCGGCTGGAGAGTTGATTATGGCGCCCAGTTTTCAGTCATCTGCGAACTTGGTCAGCCACAGTCCTTCCGTGTTGGCCTGTACCTCCAAGTAATATATACCGAACAAGAGAGGTCCCAGGACTGAGCCTTGTGGGACACCACGTGTAAGTGGTTTGGAGTCTGACATGGCTCCAGCAAACCATGTGGGTTCTGTCCTTGTGCCAGTTTGCAATCCATGTAGTGACATAGGGGTTTATATTTAAGCTGGTGAGCTTATCTATAATGCCCGAGTGGGGTATTGTATCGAAGGCTTTTGCAAAGTCCAGGTAGGCTGTGTTGACCACCTTCCCCTCATCAATGGCCTTGGTGACTGTTTCAAAGAAATCAACCAGGTTTAAGAGGCAGGATCTGCCCTTAACAAAGCCGAACTGGGTAGGATCCAGTGTCTGTAAGTCCCCAATATCTTTATTTATGAGGTCCATGATGATCCTTTCCGTAGCTTTGCAGACCAAGCTAGTCAGGCTTATGGGGCCATAGTTTCCAGGATCCGTTGAGGCACCACCTTTATGGAGAGGGACTACTGTTGCTGTACGCCACTCTTTGGGCACATATCCTGTAGTAAGGCTGAGATTGAACAGTTGTGTTATGTTTGAGTTTAGCTCTTCTTGGAGTTCATGTAGGACACAGCCCGGGACACCGTCTGGTCCCATTGATGCTGTGTCTTCTGCTTTGGAGAGGGCGGCTCTTACCTGAGCATCTGAGATGTCAGGGGGGCAGCACTCTGTTGGGATAGATATTTGTCCTTTTGGTGTGGAGGGGGGGACAAGTTTGCACTGAACCTGTCAGCTAGGATGTTGGCAATGTCTGTGGGTTTGGTGTATTTATTGAATTTTGGACTAATTCTGAGCATATCTGGGAATTACCACCCAGGTTCCTAACATAACTAAAGAAAGCATTGTGATTATCCTTAGTGTCCTGTGCAATGTTTCTCTCAAAGGTGGCCTTAGACAATTTTATGAGTGCCCATAGTTTTTTGATAATACTGATCAGTGATGCCTTCCCTTTTCGAGATTTTGCTCTATCATTTAGTAGCTTTCTCCTTCTATTGTAGTTTGTTTATGGCTGGGGTCCACCTGACAAGACGTCTGCCTTTGGGGGATTGGGTCCTGGTTTTATTTGGGATCGCATGATCCATACATTCCTGAAGGTGTTCATAGAATGCGTTTATAAAGGATTCTGTGGTCTGGGCCGTATTTTCCACAGGCCCGGGGGCTTTGAAGGATTCCACCTCAGTTTTGAGGAGTGTGAACTTTGCTTTAGAGAAGTTTTTCACTGTGGTTTTCTGTGCAGGGGGTGGGGTCGGGATGTGAATATCCAGTGAGATTAGTATATGGTCTGATCTTACCAGTGAGGGATACACTTCTGGTCTGGAGCATAGAGTCCCCATGTTGGTGATGATCAGGTCCAGTATGTATTCCCCTCTTGTGGGAGTGGTAACAAGTTGTTCCATAACATTTGAGTTTCTAAATTCTAGGAACCCTTGGGCTAGGGTGTTGGAGGTGGAGTAATGCTCCCAGTCTATGTTTGTGTAGTTGAAGTCACCCAATATAATGGTGTTTGGAGAGACCTTCATATTTTCCAGTGTTCTCAGGAAGGCTGTGTGGGGTTCCTGGGTTTGGGAGGGTGGTCTGTAGCAGGCTATAAACTGGAAGGCAGTTTTACCCACTGTTAGTTGCACATGGATAGTCGCTGATGCTTTGTGCTTTGCCACCAACCTGGAGGTGTGGGTATCTTTGATGAATATCGATACTCACCCTCCTTTTGTGGTTCGGTCCACGTTTTGGGGCCGAAAAGCATGGTATGAGGTATAACCTGGTAGTGCTGGTGTGCTTTCAGGAGCCCTGAATCAGGTCTCTGTTACTGCACAGATATCGATGTTCTCCATGCTAAGGAGAGCTTCGAGTGCGTGCATCTTGAGGTTTACACTTCTGGCGTTGAGTAGTATTACGCTTAGTTTCTTATCCCTTGTGATACCTATGTAGGTGGGTTTGTCTTTTGAGCCTTACCTAAAAAAGGCACTATGGGGGTAGCAACAGCCTTTGCCAATATCCAAAAGTCCAGGGGTGACAGGTGCAAGCTGTCCCTAGCGAAGCAGGTGGTTCAACAGAAGGTGAGTATGTAAGGGTGTAGTGCCTGTGATTAGTTAGCACTGGCATATATGACTGCTCACGTGGACAAATGCCAGGTAAGTCATATGCAATGTGTCACAGGCAACGTACAGGTGAACAGGACAAACAGTGACATTCTGTCAAGTGAGACATGGACATACATATAGTTAGCTATGCAGTTGTCACTAGGAGTCCACAGAAGCTCTGTAACTCTGCATTGCAGGTGGGATCAGTGTTCCAGGGTAACTGCAAGCAAACATGCATGCAAACAAAGCTACAGTAAGCAGGGCTGCATGTAGTCCATTGTACAACAAACAAGCTGTACCACTTCCAGTAGGTAACAGTGCAAATATGCAGGCACTATACACATGTACATGGAAATACACAGGTCAGATGGCTAGGTTCCACTCTCAGCACACACAAGTGTACAGACCATGTACCGTCAGGATGTACAATAACTGGATGGAAACCCAGGTGCTCATACCTGCAGTAATACACATGTCAAATAACAGACACTGAGCCTTCACTCAGTGGTTCCATACTTAGTAGGATGTATGCTACCTGCCCTGCCACCACAGTATCCCTGACATGTATGGGGACTCTCCCTCCTGTGACAGTTAGTTTTGTGTGATGGGGCTGTCTAGCATGGTATGAGATGTGAGCTTGCAGTGCTAGGGTGCTCCTGTGTGTCCTGTACCAGTCGTGTAGTACTGCACACATATCAACATCCTCAAACATCCGCATTGCAGAGTCCAATGTGGGCAACATGCCACTTGCAGTTTACATGTCCATCATTGCATATCAATACTTTCATTACCTTATCCCCTGTGCTACCTATGTATGTAGCCTACTGTTGACATCCTTACCACCAGTATGCCAACATGTGCAGATGATACACTATGGTACTTACCATGGGAGTAGACAACAGTACAAGACAATCATACCCTTACTGCATCAGGCATGCTGGGATATACCCACAATTATATCAGCACACAGTACTGTTAACAACATGATATTATTACTACACGTCTATGTAGTCACCCTGTCCGTCAGCAACATGTTAACCTGTACCTGCACTGATGTTACAGATTGCAGGAGGTGGCACAGTTTCATCATATGCACAGGGTGGGAACTTGGTATGCCTGAGTCTGCCACCGATACCACCAACTGACATGTATGTGTATGTGTGTTGGTAAGGGACAGCAGTACAAGGTGGGCAATGTTGATGCAGTGTGTGCGTGTATGCGGTAGCCCTAGGTGTTGTCAATTCGCATGTGTGTATGGATGCACACAGTTCCACCTCATGGCTGCCATATACTGATGTTTGTGGACAGTCACAGACTGTACCTGCCAGGTCATACAGATCAGTGTCTGTGGCCACGGACACAGTACCTGTGCCTTGCAGGGGTGCTACAGACCATATTCGGTACCAATCCAGACTGGGAACTGTCATCAGAAGCAGGTGTTCATTGACTGTACACAGATCCCTGTCTGGCCCATCCAGAGCCACGTGCACGTGGTCTCCTGGGGTGGTCTGATGACAGCACAGACCCAGCATTGCTGGGGCTGCTGCTGGCACTATGGGCGGGGCTGTGGCCCTGTTGTCATCCGCGATGACTGCCAGCTGCTGCTGTTGCTGGCATATGCCCACGTCAACGCCTCAACCATCCACCATCACCCTGGCTCATGGACATGTAGTTGTGGAAACAGTCTAATATGTCCCCACAACATCTGTCTATGACATCGGTGAAATTATTGATGGCAGCCGCAATGTCACGCATACTGTCAGTCATGGCTGTGCGACATGCTGTCAGCTCCCTCAGACCCTGTCTGGTGTACCATTCCATACGTGACTGTGCCTGCATGACTGCCCAAAACATAGCTGAGGTTGTAAGACCTCTGTGGGCACGTCTGACAGGGGCAGTATGCCCACGGATGCTCCCACGAGAACCCCTGGACATCTGTCTGTGTGGTACTATCTCAGGACCATGCCCATGGCTGCTGTGAGGGGAAGCATGTTCCACAGATACCACATTACCCTCGTCAATGCCCACTGTATCCTGTCCATCACCTAGGGACATTGGTGACAAAGGGTGTATTGGCACGATAACTATGCACATTCATGGGGTTGACAGCTGTGTTCTGTCAATTGGCTGACCAATGATGGACCCTGGCATACCTTCCTGTGCCATTACACAGATGTCATCATTATCAGTACCCATGGCACCTGATTCAGGTTCCCTGCTGCATGACACCAGAGCAGCACCAGAACCTGTGGGAGGGAAACAGAAACACAGTTTACAATGTCTACACAATGTTACCAGTGATGCACACATGTACACATGCACAGGTGCACACATGCACACATGCACACATGCACAGGTGCACAGGTGCACACATGCACACAGTTGCACACAGTTGCACACAGTTGTACACTTGCACACTACTCAGTATGCGAGATATCAACACACAGACACAGACACACCTGCATGCATACACAGAGCACTACTCAGTGAGCCTAATATTACTATTACTATCAAGACTATTAAAGGTATTGTTAATACACACTCACCAGCATGGATAGGCTGCATTGCTGTTACACCAGAGGGACCTGCAGAAGTGAGGAAATTAATGTCAGTGGGCACAACTATGCCATTGTTACTGAGTATGATACAGGTCAGTAGTACAACAGTCGCCTTTCACAGGTCAGCTGCTGATATTGAGAATATCACACTTGCACATTAAATACTATGATGACAGCTACAAACCAAGGACACACGTCACACATGCATTAACTACCAGTGTACACAACAGTCAACTATACATATGGCATATTACCTGCATGCTCGTTGTCTTGCTGCTGCATGGCTCCAGCCTTCATCATAATGCAGGTCTGCTGCTGTTGTTGTTGTTGGCGGGCTGGAGCCACAACACTTATGAGTAGTCCCTCCAGTCTGGTGAGTGGGGGATGTGTAGCCACCCCACCACCTGTGGCAACCTGTTGCCTGTGGATATCCGACGCACGCTGATGGACATTTCTGATTAAATCACTGCAGTGATGTCGTACCTGCTCATATGTCCTATTATGCATGCCTATGTCATTTACCCGATGGAAGGATTTAATACTCATTACAACTTAACCTGGAACACTGTATGCTGGCTCTGTGTATTTTTTGCTTTATTTACCCGATGGACCAGGTCTTGCCACAGTGCAGCCCTCTCCTGCTGATTCTGGCTGGTGTGGGAAAAGAGTATTGCATAATCCCGCACCAGGCTCTGGTGTATCTCCTCATCCTCAGCTACAGAGTAAGCTGGATTGTGCTGGTGAGCCATGGTCCTGAAAAAGGAAATAACATGATATCAGCATAATATGTCAGCAGAATTTGGCACACATACTACACATGCTACTCGTCTGTTGTGATACAACATATCTCACATATATAGCATCTGTCTGTCTATTGGTAGATACACATGTAAATGGCCAGGTATCAGTGCTCAGCCAACAACTGCGCAACAGTACCTGGCACACTCCATATGACATACTACCAAACCCCAGCAGTCAGAACACTGATTCAGGTCCAAAGCACCTCCTCACTCTGGGGGTTTGTATCGAGGTACTGTATGGGGTACATCATCAACTACTGTGAGCTGACCACAATCTAATTGCCCTAGATATACATATCCCACCTCCACCACCAGCCCAAACGACTACAGTGAATAACATTTCAAATGCAAACTTTACACTTTGTAACACTGACATGGTATCCTTTCAGCCCACTGGGCCAGTGGAAGACACAACCCACAATGCTGACCCCTTCACAAATTATTTCTACGGACATCTCCAAGAATGCATGGATCATGTAATCCCATATAAGACCAATACACTCTCCACAAAGGGACAGCATCCTGTCTGGTGGACCCCAGCCATAGACATATTGTATAACAAAAGTTGGAAGCTACTGTAAGACAGAGCATAATTCCATAAAGGGAAGGCATGTCTGATCAGCACTAGTAAGGAGCTATTTTCTCTCATACAAACATCCATGGGCAACTTTGAGAGGGAAATCAACAGGGACACTACAGATAACCACAAGGCCTTCTTCAGTTATGTTAGCAACCTGGTCAGAAACCCTCCAATATGCTCATAGTTAGTACACAAAAACAAATAATTCACTGAACCCACAGATATTGGCAACATTGTGGCAGACAGGTTCAGTGCAGGTTTCCCTCCTCCCTCTCCCCCAAAATAAGACATACTTATTCCAGCTGACTGTAACCTCCTTGTCATCACAGATGTCCAGGTGAGAGCCGCCCTCAGAAAAGCAGAATACACAACATGAAAGGGACCTGATGGTATCCCCGGCTGCATGCTACATGAACTCCAAGAGGAGCTAAACATACATATAGAAGTGCTATGTAAGACTAGCCTGACTACAGGATATGTACCTGTACACTGGCGCACAGCAGCAGTGGTTCCACTCCACGAAAGAGGCACCTCTACATACCAATACAATACAACACAATACAATACACTACACTACAATACGATACAATATGCTATTGCCCCTGGGACTACAGCAGCATACTGTTCTGCTACCCTGACCATTGTGACACATGTGATGTGATGCTACCTGCTCCTGTCAAACAGTTACACAGGGTGACTCATATGGCATATTACCTATCTGACTAACATTCAGGAGGGGTATGTGTGACATGTACTCATGGGGGGTCTTGCTTCTTAACGCTGTGTGGTTTATTGCAGGGTATATCTTATCTGTGGGTAGGAACCTGTACCTCCACCATGTGCTCTCTATTGCAGTGTCACAGATGACACACAGCAGTCATTTAGGTTGCGGATGGTGTGAGGTGTTACTATGGTTGTTGGACATCTGTCATGGGTGTGACTTAAGTATGTAAATCCAGGAGTGGTAACCTCTATGTGGGTAGTATGTGTGTGCTCTGTGGTGTTGTCAGTCACTGTGCATTGGTAATGTGTTTGAGTGCATTGTCACAGTGTTGTACATGTCACTGTGTCCTTCTCCATATCTGTAGCTGTCATGTGAGGTACATACCATGGCAGCCATTGTGTGGTGTGGAGGGGTACACTGACCTACATGTCCATAGGTGACACACCATGTCTGCTGACACATACCATGTGCAGGTATTCCAGGAATAGTGTGCCACTGTGAATATCATTGGGGACTATTGTACACATTTATGACCCTGTTCACCCCTGACACATGCAGTGGTGGGCAGCCAATCACATATCTGGTGGTTACTGGTGTAGGTGATTTGAAATGAGGTATGGTACTCCAGTTTTGACACTGGTGTTCACTCCATGCCTTTGTCACCAGGCACCTGTTGCAATACATCTGTACACATGTGCCTCACTCAGAATATATATACATCTCTCTCTCTCTCCCTATATATATATATATATATATATATATATATATATATATATATATATATATATATATATATATATATATATATATATATATATATATATATATATACATATATACGTATATATATATATATATATATATATATATATATATGTATATATATATATATATATATACATATGCACATATATATATTGATGTACATATATTGCTATAGATATGGAGAGGGGGGGGGTTGTGACAGAGAGGGGGTGAGAGTGACAGAGGGGGCGAGACAGGGGGAGTGTGAGATCATCATATACAGTCATACATGTAGATAGTCAGATCTGTCTGTCTATGTATATCTATCTACATATATCTATATCTGTATGTGTGTATTACATATATATGTTTGTACATATTCTATCTATCTACATCTGTCTATGTATTCCTACATCTCCCTCTATGTATGTATACATATATGCATATTATATATATATATATATATATATATATATATATATATATATATATATATATACATACATACATACATACATATATTGACACACATACATATCCATATGATAGATAGGTATATCAACATGTTTGCTTACAAAACTGTATACACACACTAACATACTGCTAAACATACATAACTGTGAAACCTACTTTGTACATTGCACTACAACCTACATTCAACCTACATTGATATGTGCACATAGATGCCCTCACATACATATGTATGTACAGCCTTCACTGATAGTTGCTGTATGTCCCCTGCCATTTGCACATCTTCATATACATATGGATACAGACCAATGACACATATGGAGGATTCACAGTATGTAGACTTTTATAGTATTACTTTACATTACCTGTGTTTGTCACAGCTGCTTGTGTTGCCATCTGGTTTTGTGTCCTGCTGCTCCACTTGCCAGTTGTCAGCTTTCAAGTCGTTGTTGCTGACCGGTTTTGTTTGTGTATGTTTATTTTCTCTCTCTCTCTCTCTCTCTCTCTGTCTCTCCCTACCTCCACAGGGTGCAATGTAAGTATTGCATGTGTGGACTGGGAGTACAGCATGCTTTTGTAGGTATCTGCATATGTCCATGTGATGGCCTCTGCACCAATTGTTAGCCAGCATTTGCTAATTGCATGCAGCCAGTTGTGTACTGATTGCAGTTCTCACTGTTATTTCAGGACAGTGCTATAAAAAGGTATGTAAGATAGGCGTAGCCCTTTCAGATTTTAAGGGCAGGGACCATGCTGGTATGCTGTGGACACTGTTCTGTGAGTGTAAAGGTTAGTATCTCTCTCATATTTCCGGCTGTGTTGTAGATTAACATTTCTCCATTCATTTCTCCAGTTTCCAGTACTAAGTGTGTATGTACACTGACACCTCAGACTACTACTACTGTTAATGTGGGTGTGTGTGCTTTCCTGTGGGACATGTTGTGTAACTGGTGTATAGCAGTGGTTCTTGCACTTTGTTGCTATGGCTTCAATATTTGCCCTTTACATTCACTACTTGTATGCCTGCTAGGTGTCTTGACTGTAGTGTGTTGCTGTGGCTTTCCTATTTTCCATGTACATTCACACCTTGGAATGCTTGCTATATCTGCTAGGGTGTTACTGCATGCAGTATGGTCTGGCCATGGTGTGGGCCTTGACATCTATTAGGGTATTTGAGTATGCTGCTGAGCAGGCCCCAGAGACTCTCAGGTGCATCTTTTATGTGCCTCATGGAATGGTACATATTAGTGGGGTACACCCATTAAATTGTCTGGTATTCTGCAGTTATTACTGTGGGATAGCATGAGCATATGTATTACTACACTATTTCTGTCATGCAAGTGGTGCATACTTTCAGTACTTCATAGTTACCATTGCATGTGTTGTAACACCTTTCTGCCTACTGTTTGTACATTTCACAGGGAGTTTGTGGGGCATCCCTGTAACTCAGTCACTGTTGCTATGTCTAGGATCTTAACTATTCCAATATGGCAGTGTCAGACCTCTCACATGTACAGATATTTGCAGGTTGTCCAAATTTTTGCCTCATATTTTGGTCAATATCTCATGAACAGTTCTTTCTGGCAAATCACTCTGGGCTCAAGTCAGACAATAGGGACAAACATTTAAGTTTCAGACTTCATACCCTTCCAAACATCCAACAAAATGCAGAACCTGTTACTCTCTGAACTGTCTAAGTTTGTTGTAGCATTATTTGGAATGTGTCCCTGTTTTTGGCCCTTTGCTCCGCATTTTTTATTACTTGGTCCAGATGTGTTCCTGTAAGAGGTTGTGGGGTATGGGCAGTGATTATCCTGCTGTGAGTATGTGTGTGGCTTGCAAGGTGCTACAGTGACATTATTACCTACTAGCTACCAACTAGCATGGCTGTTTCTGTTCACACACTACTATTCTAGAAATCCACTAGATTTGACAGTAAATATACATGACATGCTTTGTGTACTACACATCCTATATTCCCTTTACATTCATTCCTACTATTGCATGATATATTTATTGTAGCACAATGTTCTTATAGAGCAGTTGTGGCTTAGTGGTAAGTCATGCAGACTACTGTTTCCAAGGTCCTGGGTTCGGGACTGACAGTGGGATTTTATTTTGCTTTTGAGCAGACTACAGGACTTGTCATTCAGAGTGACTAAGGCACTTTTAAGCAGTTGTAACTGGGTTGGCGCTTTTTTGCGCGGAGCTCCTGCATGAGCAATGGCGTTCAGCTCTGCGCACACCCGCTTACAACTGCTTAAAATTTCTTACTCTTGCACAAACCCGCGCTATTTTCTTTGAAAGAAATGAAAATGGGGAGACAGGAAAGTGGTGAAAAAGATGTCACAAAGAGGGTAAGACAGTAGGGCAACAAGCTCAGGTTTTGCAGGAGGGATGTAGGTAAGGCCCATAGCTGCCTATTTCTTCATCAGCAACAGCTGTGCATATGTTTGTAATTTGGTGTGACATTTGAAACCTTCCAGCCCTGAGAGAGGTGTGAGGACAACAATAATATTTGTTGTACAGCCAATTGTAATTGACAGTTTCCATGTCCAGCAGACATGTGTGCAAAATGGGCAGCTATGTATGGGGCGTAATTTTTTTGTGGGTACAGAGTGCCCTTTTTTCTTTTTTTTTTCAGGTGAGAGTGGTATGTCAGGTAAGAGAAGTCGGTATAGCTGGGGAGGTAGGTTGGGTAGGTCAACAGACAAGACAAACAAGACACATACAGGGGTGGTGTATGACACATGTGGGGGGGTTACACAATTGACAGGGATGGATGTTTGGATATCTAGAGCCCATGAGCCCACAGATGGCAACAGTGGAACTGATATCCCCACCCATGGGCAGTTGCCACTGTGCCTTCACTGCCCAGGACGGGGCTGTGCTGGGGGCTGTGTAGGCCGGGCAGCAGGTACACCTGTTAGTTGTGCCACCTGTGCCTCAAGCTGGTGTAGGGGCCCAAGAACAGCTTCCCAGATCTCCCTACGCACCACAGTCCGGACGCTACAGAGGGTGAGTGGTTGTTCTCCTCCAGCCACACTTGCAGAGGGGGGACGACCCCATCCCCTGCAGCGCTTCCACCCGCAGGTGGCACAGGGCCACCGGAGGAAGGTCCAGACTGGGCACTACTGCCAGGTGCACTCGCCAGCTGAGGTGGGAGAGGTGGGTCCACTGGAACCCGCCTTTCCTGTCATCCTATATTTTGCATTATGTCATGACAGTTTGGGTTAGTAACATACAATACCATTCACAATTAGTTGTAAAAGCATGCATTAGTATTCCCATTAACCAAACACCCAGATATTCAAACCATTGAACAGCAAGCATAACACATGCATAATTTGAACAGCAATACACAGTCCAACAACATGCAGGGTTGATTGATGGCAACAGGCCATCAGGTTTGGATGTATGAACAGGGCAGATGCATCAACGTACATGCAAATATGTATGACCCAACAGGACAAATGTCCAGGGTTGTTAATTGTGATTGCACATACCAATTTCACGTGGAATGGATTATATGTGGTTATAGGGTAGGGTGAAGAAAATTTAATTAACACCTTCAAATACCAATACATATGCTGTACATTTCTAATAGCTGCAGATATATACACACTACAGTTCTACCTACAGTTTCCTATGTGATAACTACTTCAAGTTGTTGATAGGAATGTTACTGCTACATCAATATACATTTTCATTTTTATTCATACACATTCATATCTGGCTCTGTTCGGCTACATCATCCTGCTAAATTTGCTTTATATAGCTATAGACAACTATGGGTGTTTGGTATTTCAGACAACCATACTATCTGCATATTGCAGACTGAGAGCAATATATCCAGATTTTGGGATACACATTCCAGCTGCAGGAACATTTTCTACACATTACACATTACATATATAATGCTAAGTTTAAATTTCTGACAAATAATTTAAGTTCAATAAGTAATTTCGGTAAATATGATTGCTTCCCCCAGGTTTTTCAATTTCCCCAGGGCAGACCGGGGGGGGGGGGGAGAAAAAATCACTTCCAGCAACAAAACTGGGGGAGGGGGTCCAGGTGAATACTCCAGTTCTAGCAGTTTATTCAGATTATGGGGATGAAACAGTTATGCATGGCCAAGGATTTCAAGTCACAAAAAGAGACAATTTCACTATTTATAATTTCACGGATGTTTATGTATCGGATGAATTTTTTAATTTATTCACAGAAGGCCTTCAATTTGTGCCTTCTAGGCCATCATATTTACCGAAATTACTTACTGAACTTAAATTATTTGTCAGAAATTTAAACTTAGCATTATATTTCAAAGGGCAATCCGCTATGCATTCCGTTCTTATCAGAAGGAGTACATTCAACCCCCTTACTCATCCAACTTTAAAGATTTTTGAAGAAATGGTGGAGAAAGCTTTAAGAGAGAACGCTTTTACTAACAATACTCAGAGTCACAACAATTTCAATTTACAGTCGCAAGAAATTGTTCATATGTTGAGGAACGAACGAATTAGGGTAATGAAACCGGATAAGGGTGGGGGGCTGGTGTTGATGTTTCACTCAGATTATGAGAATCACATGCACAATCTGTTACAAGATACGGAAATTTATGAAGTTATTTCATTAAATGAACTTAACGTAGCCCTCTCAAAACTGAAATTTCTGTTGGAGGATCACCTTATGCAAGGTGTAATAGATGAGAAATTATTTAACTTTCTAGCAGTACCCAAACCCAGAACCCCTGTTCTCTTCGGCATTCCAAAAGTACATAAGGGGCTTGACCCGCTCAGTTTTAGACCTATTGTTGCAGGAGCAGGGGGCATTACCAAGCCCCTAAGTAAATTTGTAGATTTTCATCTTAAAAAGTTTGTCTCCACCTTGGCCTCTGTCTGTAAGGACTCTTGGGAATTTTTAGCGAGCATCAATCCGGCGTTTTTTGGCACTGATTTACTTTTGGCTACAATTGATATTAAAGATCTGTTCCCTAGTATCCCTCACAATACAGGGATTGATTGGTTCAGTGAGATATTGGCCTCAGAGTCAGGTTTGAACAACAACTTAATTAATTTATTAATTGAGTTTATGGGTATTATTTTACAGAATAATTTCATCTATTTTAACAGTGAATTTTTTCGCCAAAGAAAAGGTGTAGCTATGGGTGCCCCCTGTGCTACGGCCTACGCTAATATTGTTTTGCATAAATGGGAAAAGCATTTTGTCCATGCGTCCAAGTGGAGTAAAGCCATAGTATTTTACAAAAGATACCTGGATGATATCTGTATTCTATGGCAAGGTTCAAAGGATAGTTTTTTAGAATTCTTTGATTATATTAATAAGACAACACATTTGTTTGCATTCTGTTGGTTTTGTATTAAAGAAGATTTTCGCATACAACTACGTTGGTGGATTCCACTTTTTATCTTTTGGAATTACTGGTTTTTGAATGTTACAATCTTCACCAAAATCTACACCACCTTAGTTTGGTTCGACTTGTTCTTCATTTTGTGGTGTCCTGGAAGTGTTTGTTTGCCTCAAGCTCTTGGTTTCTCTTTTTTTGTTCTTTGTCAGAGACCAATAGCACCACTTCATATGTCAAGTATATAAGAACTATACTATGTATTGAATGTATGCAGTGACTAATTTAATGCTCTAGACTTTAATATTGCTACTAATTTTGGACATGTACAGTACATTGCTTTGATAAAGTAGCCCAAATGAAAATAAGCAAGTCATCTGTGTAAATGTAATATTTTTTTCTAATAGTCTAACTTATGGCATTGCTACTATCAATCTACAAACTAAAGTGTACTGTGGACTATTGTCACAGTGCTGGTGAGTAAATTGTGCAGTATATGTAAACATAAGACACATAAAGTGATTTTTTTGGAGGTTTTGCCATTCATTGTAGTTGTACAATATTGGAGTTTGTGTATATACATTTGGGTGTGGGGAGGTGGGGGCTTGCTTTCAGAGAAATGCTTATATTTATTATAGGTTCATATGTGTGTACTAGGCTAATGGCCCTGGAGCCTTTACAAGCCTACCCCATTGAAGTGCCCTGGCATTGTGCCACCCAATGTTAGTTCCCAGTGCCTCTATCATGTAGAGGCACTGAAGTGATCCCCGGGATGAACTTTCTATATCCCATTCACTCATCAAGATTTCTCATGAAGAGGGCGAGTGAGGTGCGCTGCTTGACATGTATGGGAAGTCTATTCCAGAGCATGGGCAGTCTCTGGGTTATGAACCTGTCCCTCCAGCATGTTCTGTTGATTGTGGTAATGAGGTTGAGGTTGAGATCTCTGGAGCATGTGGTGTGGAGCGATTGGGATTTCTTTAGATGTAGCATTTCTAACAGAGCTGGGTCAGACATGGCTCTGTAAATCAAGCAGAGATTGCCTCTTAGTAGATGATATGAGACAGAGAATAGCTGGAGTTTTTTGAGTCTATCCATGTACGACATGTGTTTTAAGGCCTAGGATCCTCTTTGTGAGGTACTTTTGTGGCCTTTCCAGCTGTTGCATCTGTCTAGTGAGGTACATGCCAAATGGGGCATTATACTCGATGATTGGCCTAATGAGGGAACAGTCGAGAGAGATGATGACCTCTTTCTTCCTGGATGCAAAACCCTTGCTAATGGGATGTGCCACATAGAAGGGCTTTTGGACCACAGTGGCAATGTGGTGGTCAAAGGAGAGGTTGCTGTCAACCTGTGTCCCCAGATCTCTTATAACACCTTCAGTGTTCAATGGGCTCCCATTAGTGTTGTAATTAGTGGGAACTAAGTTTTTCCTAAAGGGGATGCCGACACATTTTTTTGGCATTAAGCTTAAAGACATAGTTTCAACACCAGTCATTGGTCTCAGTAAGGCCTTTCAGTAGGATGTCTACATCACTTGGAGAGTTAATAATGGCTCCCAGCTTGCAGTCTTCTGCAAACTTGGTCAGCCAGAGGCCCTTTGTGTTTGCCTGGCCTTCTGAGAAGTAGATGCCAAACAAGAATAACAGCCTGCATTTAAATTGGAACCTGTGTACTGAGAGACAGCCTTACAAGACTATCTGCAAATATATAGAGCTGAGTATATTTTTCTGTATTATTCTGTATTATAGAGCTAAATTGTTGCTTAGATACCTGGTGTCTTACTGTTCTGCAAATATACAGAGATCAGTATATATTTTTTTGGTTTTATAATTTGCACTGTGATTCCTCACATCTCTGTTGAAACTGTATTCCCCACCCCCCTTGTTCTTGGTTGTAGATTAAATTTGGTGGCTTTTGCAGTGCCCGCCCCACTGTAGATTTGATCTAGGACACTCCCCCAGTCCCATCTCTTTACCGCATTCTTCCTAATAAACCCTTTCTGCACTTGGTTTTAGTCCTTTTTAATTGAATTACATGTTTTCAAACTGTGTGTGGACTAATATTGCTACATACTCAAGTGTGCCAGCTTGCACTGCATGTGAATTGTTTTTACTACTGTTTTTGCTACTTTTCTGAAAAAAAAAAAAATTGTAAGCCTGTTGCCTACCTTTCCTGTAATTAGCATTCCAGATACAGATTTGCTGTATCCAGGACTGTTTGTAAGCTTCTGAGCTCCCCAAACCTTTCTGTGTTGGAGGGAAGCCTTCTAGCTTATCAGTGGGAGTGGTAAGCATTAGGTAACCTGCCTACCACATAAGGAGTGGTTCTGGCCCAGAATTTGTAGTTATTGGCCATTTGGGTGGTCTTCCATCTCTCTCAACTTTCTGATTTGAATGCCTGCATTTGCACTTGTTTCTGTCCTGTAACTCCTGGGCCCATCTCATTTGCTCACTCAAAGAAAAGAAAAAGTATCTGCTTTTACTGTATTTGTGTTTCTTCCTACATTATTTTGCTTTTGCATCATCTTAAAAGTACTCAATTGTATTTATTACTGCTTGGTGTAACTCATTCTAAGCCTTTTAGTTTAAGCACTTGGGCTTCAGACCAGTTGTTTTACATTAGGAAGGTTGGTGGCCTGCACTGTGGTGGCAGAACAGGTAACTCACATCCTTCTAAGTTGGGAACTGCTGATTGAGGGCTCAGTGTCTGTTATTCTAAAAGTGTATTAGTTCTGGTTTAAGCACTTGGGCTTCAGGCCAGTTATTTTACATTAAGAATGTTCGTGGTCTGCACTCTTGTGGGAGGAAAGGCTGGACTCTGCCCTTCTGAGCTGGGAATTTCTGGTTAAAGGCTTAGAGTGCCTGCATATTTGAACTTTTTCTTACTGAAATTGGTACACCTTGTTTGCTATAGCGTAGACTAGATCCAGGCTTGCTGAATCTAGCTTTGTTTGTATGCTTATTGATTGTTTGCTTGTTATTTCCCTGAAATGCTAATTCCACCTAAAATGCGGCTTTTCAGTGCTTCTGTGGATCCCTAGTGATATCTGCATTGCTTACTGTACTTATTTCCTTGTTTCACTTGAAACAAAGTTACTGTTTGTCATTTTTGCATTTAAGTTACCTGTAACACATTGCATTTAAGTTACATGGCACTTGCTCACTAAAGCAATTATATAAGTCAGCACTAAAAAATTAAAATCACTACACCCTCACAAACTCCATTTGAGTACCTTGCTCCCCATTGGCCCTTTTTTTCAATTATAAAGGAATTCCCAATACTATTCTAGCATGTCCAAAGGTCAGTTGTCAATCTCCTCTCCGGTCCAGCTGGTGAATCTGGGAATCTTGAGGCAATGTTACAACTGCCTCATGTACACAGACAACCCTCTCCTCCTCCCAACAAATTCCAGCACGTGAGAGATGCAACCATATAGCCAAACTGGAGGCTAAGCTCTCTCAACTCAGTACTGGCATAACCAGTTAGGAGGAGAAGGAAACCACACTCACTACAATTCCAGTCTCACATAGACCTACCATGACAGCAAACCAAACACATAAACACACAAAAACATACTCGGAGGCTCTAAATAAAAATCTGCCTAAGCAGCAGAGACCTCCAAAGCAGACACCCAAGCAACCACTACCCCAAAACAAAACACGTGCAACACATAGCTCACAAAGCCAGTGTGCCAAACAGTCGCAGCCCTTAAGGCTAAACAACACACCTGATACACTTGTAATAGGTGACTCTATCATCAGGCACACTGACGTCCCGCTCACCAGGCTGAACAAGGAGAAGGTCATGGTGAGTTGCCTGTCGGGAGCTAGAATCCGCCACATAACACAAGCACTCAGGTCACTCCAAGGCAAGTACAAATATGACTCAGTCATTGTCCTTGCTGGTGTGAATGACCTGAGACGTACCTCCTTGGACTACATGAAAAGAGACATAAAGGAGCTCTCTGAGCATGTAGCCCAGGCCGGTATGACCCTGAACTTGAGTAGTATCCTACCTTCACCAAGAATGATGACACAATATGAAGACAAGACAATCAATTTCAACAATTGGATTAAGTATTGGTGTCATTCAAAGGGGATCCAATGCCTGTCAGCCTGGGATGACATGCTCGACAGGCCACGATGCTTAGCTAGGGATGGCTTGCACCTGTCATCCCTGGGCTTTCGGATATTGGCAAAGGCTGTTGCTACCCCCATAGTGCCTTTTTTAGGCAAGGCTCAAAAGACAAACCCACCACCATAGGTATCACAAGGGATAAGAAACTAAGAGTAATGCTACTCAACGCCAGAAGTCTAAACCTCAAGATGCATGCACTCAAAACTCTCCTTAGCATGGAGAACATCGATATCTGTGCAGTAACAGAAACCTGGTTGAAGGCTCCCAAAAGCACCCAAGCATTACCAGGTTATACCTCATACCATGCTTTTCAGCCCCAAAACTAGGACTGAACCACAAAAGGAGGGGGAGTATCAATATTCATCAAAGATACCCACACCTCCAGGTTGGTGGCACAGCACAAAGCATCAGAGATTATCCATGTGCAACTAACGGTGGGTAAAACTGCCTTCCAGTTTACAGCCAGCTACAGACCACCCTCCCAAATCCAGGAACCCCACTTGGCCTTCCTGAGAACACTGGAAAATATGAAGGTCTCTCCAAACACCATTATATTGGGCAACTTCAACTACCCAAACATAGACTGGGAGCATTATTCGAGCTCCAACACCCTAGCCCAAAGGTTCCTAGAATTTATAAACTCAAATGCTATGGAACAACTTGTTACCACTCCCACATAAGGTGAAAACATACTGGACCTGATCATCACCAACATGGGGACTCTATGCTTCAGACCAGAAGTGTAACCTCAATGTTAAGATCAGACCATAAAATAATCTCACTGGATATTCGCATCCCGACCCCACCCCCTGCCCAGAAAACCACAGTGAAAAACTTCTCTAAAGCAAATTTCAAACTCCTCAAAACCAAGGTGGAATCCTTCAAAGCCCCCGGGCCTGTGGAAAATATGGCCCAGACTGCAGAATCCTTTATAAACGCATTCTATGAACACCTTCAGGAATGCATGGATCATGCAATCCCAAATAAAACCAAGACCCAATCCTCCAAAGGCAGACATCCTGTCTGTTGGTCCCCAGCCATAAACAAACTATACAATAGAAAGAGGAAGCTACTACATGATAGAGCAAAATCCCAAAAAGGGAAGGCATCTCTGATCAGTATTAGCAAAAAACTATGGGCACTCATAAAATCATCTAAGGCCAGCTTTGAGAGAAAAAATTGCACAGGACACTAAGGATAATCACAAGGCTTTCTTTAGTTATGTTAGGAACCTGGGTGGGAATTCCCAGATATGCTCAGAATTAGTCCAAAATGACAAAAAATACACCGAACCCACAGACATTGCCAACATCCTTGCTGACAGGTTCAGCGCAAAATTCTCCCCCCCTCCCCACCAAAAGGGCAAATATCTATCCCAGCAGAGTGCTGCCCCCCTGACATCTCAGATGCTCAGGTAAGAGCCGCCCTCTCCAAAGCAAAAAACACAGCATCAATGGGACCAGACAGTGTCCCGGGCTGCGTCCTACATGAACACCAAGAAGAGCTAAACCCAAACATAAAACTACTGTTCAATCTCAGCCTTACTACAGGATATGTACCCAAAGAGTGGCGTACAGCAACAGTGGTCCCTCTCCACAAAGGTAGTGCCTCAACAGATCCTAGAAACTATCACCCCATAATAAGATATTGGGGACCTACAGACACTGGATCCTACCCATTTCGGCTTTGTTAATGGCAGATCCTGCCTCTTAAACCTGGTCGATTTCTTTGAAGCAGTTACCAAGGCCATTGACGAGGGGAAGGTGGTCCACACAGCCTACCTGGACCTCACAAAAGCCTTCGATACAATACCCCACTCAGGCATTATAGATAAGCTCACCAGCTTAAATATAAACCCCTATGTCACTAGATGGGTTGCAAACTGTCTCAAGGACAGAACCCACATGGTTAGAATTGCTGGAGCCATGTCAGACTCCAAACCAGTTACAATTGGCATCCCACAACGTTCAGTCCTGTGACCTCTCTTGTTCAGTATATATTTTTCAGAGGTACAGGCCAACATGGAAGGACTGTGGTTGACCAAGTTCGCAGATAACTGCAAACTGGGTGCCATAATCGACTCTCCAGCCGACAAAAGCATCCTCCAAAAGGGCCTCATAGAAACAGACAACTGGTGCCAAAGCCATGGCCTCAATCTAAATGCCAAAAAGTGTATAGTCATACCCTTTGGCAAAAACAAAGTGCCCACAAATTACCACATAGGTGGTAATCCATTAAGTACAGAAGAAATAATTAGGGACCTGGGGACCCAAGTTGATAGCAATCTCTCATTTGACAACCACGTGGCCAAAGTGATTAGAAAAACATTTTATATAGCCCACCTAATCATGAAGGGATTCACATCTAGATCAGGGGAGATCATCGTGCCTCTTTACTCATCCCTCATCAGGCCCATAATTGAGTACAATGCCCCTTTTGGGATGTACCTTACCAGGCACCTGCAGCAACTGGAAAGACCCCAAAAGTACATCACCAAGAGGATCAAAGGGCTCAAACAGATGCCATATGCTGCCCGGTTAAAGAAACTCCAGCTCTACTCAGTTTCATACCGCCTGCTCAGAGGCGATTCGTGCCTGATGTATAAAGCCATGTCCAACGCGGAATTAATGGACATGCTGCACTTCAGAAAATCCAAATCCCATCGAGCTACGTGCTCGAGAGACTTGAACCTCAGCACTGAAATAAATAGGACATGCTGGAGGGACAGATTCATAACCCAGAGGCTCCCTTCACTCTGGAATAAAATCCCAGTGCAGGTTAGGCAGAGTCCGTCATTGACTCTCTTCAAGAGGAATCTTGATGAGTGGATGGGAGATTGTAGGTTTACCCCGGGTATCACTTCTGTGTCACTGTTAGACAGAGGCACAGTATACTAACCTCGAAAAAGGGCATAGCAAAATTAATTTAAAATGGGTGGCGAAAGCCAAACACACTCTGGCTAGGCTTATAAATGCCCTAGGGCAGATAGCCTAGTATGAACCTATGAACCTATAAGAGAGGACCCAGGACTGATCCCTGCAGGACTCCACTTGTGACTGGTCGGCAGTCTGACTTGTAGTTTGCTACTTTCACACTGTGGGTTCTATGTGTGATACAATTTGCAACTCACCTAATGATATAGAGGTTGATGCCTAGTTTGGTGAGTTTATCAATAATTCCTGAGTGGGGAATGGTATCAAAGGCCTTAGCCAGATCGAGGTAGGCTGTATGAACTGCCCCACCCTCATCCACAGCTCTGGTGACTAACTCAAAGAAGTCAACCAGGTTGAGCACGCATGACCTACCTTTCACAAAACCAAATTGCATGGGATCTAGAGTTTGGAATTTCCTATATCCTTATTAATTAGGTCTATGATGATGCACTCCATAGCCTTACATATCCCCAGGGTCTGTAGTCGCTCCCCTTTAACGGAGTGGGATAACTGTAGCACTGTGCACCATTCGGTAGGGACAAAGCCTGAGGTGAGGCTGTGATTGAACAGGGCACACAGATGTTTTGCCAGTTCACTTTGTAGTTCATGTAGAACACATCCAGGGATATTGTTGGGTCCCATGGAAGATGTATTTCTGACCTTGGACAATGCAGCTTTAACCTGTGCTGCAGTAATGTTGGGTACCTGGCATTCCTCCAGTAGTGTGATTGGTCCTATAGGGGGACATGAGACACAACGCACCAAAGCACTTGGTAGCTTGATTTGGTATGTAAACTGTAGTCTTGTTTAATACCAGAGGTACTCAACACTTTCTCAGAGATTCAAAAACATTGTGTCCATGATCACAGAAAAAACAGCACTTTTAAATGTGTGTACAACAAGCCTCAGAGCTTACTACCAATACATGCTACCAGGCCAAAATAGGTGCAGTGTCAACCAAAAACAGTTGAAAATAGTAAACCACAGAGGATTCACAGATGGTTTAAAACAATTTAATGTTATACCACAAAACATTGAATGCTTTTGTCTCCCAAAAGAGACTTCATCAGAATAATTACAAACCAACACCAAGACATTATACAGTATCCAAAAACGATTTTTATTGGCTTTTATTGATTAAGCAACAACTGAACCTGTTCATTTCATACTTTTTCCCTTTAAGAATCAAGGTATATGAGACAGTGCATAGAAAACTTCAATCTTGTTACAAACAAGGCACACACATAATTTGTGTATATGCATATGTGCCAAACAACATTGCAATTGTAAGTGATGGTTGAATAACCTATTCATACATCTCAACTG